>NW_007863534.1:0-612 GCF_000696425.1 Galeopterus variegatus
TATTTTGATCTGCCTTCTGCAATTTTTTCTTCTTACTTCTCTGGATCAACTTTTCTTTTTTGTCCTATGAACCAAGAAAATCAGACTTCTGGATTCACCTTCATCCTCTTGGGCTTCTCAGAATATCCAGACCTCCAGGTACCCCTCTTCCTGGTATTCCTGAGCATCTACACAGTCACTGTGCTGGGGAACTTGGGCATGATCATAATCATCAGGATCAATCCCAAACTCCACACCCCCATGTACTTTCTCCTCAGCCACTTGTCCTTTGTTGATTTCTGCTACTCCACTACAGTTATTGAAGAACTTGGTTGTAGAAGACAGGACCATCTTCTTCACAGGATGCATCATGCAATTCTTCTTTGTATGCATATTCGTGGTGACAGAAACTTTCATGTTGGCGGTGATGGCCTATGACCAATTTGTGGCAGTTTGCAACCCCTTGCTCTACACAGTTGCTATGTCTCAGAAGCTTTGTTCCATTTTGATAGCTGTGGTATAAACTTGGAGTATAGTCTATTCCTTAACATATACATACTTTTTGTTGACCTTATCTTTTTGTGGGAGAAACTTCATAAATAACTTTGTGTGTGAGCCTGCTGCCATTGTTGC
>NW_007863535.1:0-612 GCF_000696425.1 Galeopterus variegatus
ACACAAATTTTACCATCTTTTTCTATTATGGTAAAACATATATAACATAAGATTTTCCATTGTAAGCATTTAAAACATACAATAGTGTGGCATTAATTACATTCACAATGTTGTGTAACTGCTACCTCTATTTTCAAAACTTTTTCATCATCCTTAACATAAAAACACTTATTGCCCGTTAAAGCAATAAATTCTCATTATTCCTCCCCCCATCCCCTGTCTGTCAACCTCTAATCTACTTCTGTCTCTAAAATATTTTTCTTTTTAATTTATTTTTTAATTGAGCCATGGTAACTGTATATATTTATAGAGTACAGTATAATATTTGGGTATATTTATACTGTGTGCAATGATCATATCAAAGTATTTAGCATTTCCATCACCTCAAACACTTGCCACCCCTTTGTGTTGGGAATTCAACATCCTCTAGACTAGCTGTTTGAAGTTATACGATAATTTGTTGTTTGCTGTCGTCTCCCTATATTGCTATAGAACACTAGATCTTATTCTTTCTATCTCTCTAATATTTTATATCCACTGACCAACCTCACCCCATGCCCCCTCTCCCCCTTCCTCCCACCAGTCTCTAGTAACCACTATTCTATTCTCTAC
>NW_007863536.1:0-612 GCF_000696425.1 Galeopterus variegatus
AAAAAAAAAAAGAAAGAAAGAAAAACATCTATGGTGAGGAGATAGAGATATAGATTAAAAAAAAAAAAAGACAATTTGAAAATCTCTATTGGGTATCATAGAATTCTTATAGCTTATTTTACATTTAATTTTAGCTTTGAGAGACATGGTTACTATTTGCTATTGTCAGACAAATTATTTTCCAACTGACTCAACAAATTATATTTAGGCTTTAGTAATTGTGCTTTAATATGAAGGAATTAAACTGTAATCTTACAACAGTCTTAATAATTACCTAATTCCTTTTTTCTATTTATTTAAATATTGGGAGTGTGATCTGGTAGTGACATCTAACACTTTCAACTGAACCTTAGTTAAGTGTCTCACACTAATAGGAATATTTCTGTTCTCCTTTAAATGGCTCTATCATCTACAAACATGGGCAGATTAATTTTCTAATCAAAACTTTCTGGGAAACTATTAAGCGTGACATTAAACTTTGTTATACTAATTACATTCCCTATGAAGAATTTTTATCTGAACTTAGAGCATAAGACCCTGGAGAAAACTTATCAGAGCACAAATTGCTTAAATGTATTTTAAGAAGAATCACATATCCATATAATAATTTTG
>NW_007863537.1:0-612 GCF_000696425.1 Galeopterus variegatus
CTCACGTTCTCTTTTCCCCTAAAATTTGGCTCCCCCCCCCTCCCTTACTAATGCAATAAAGATCTAGACCTATTGTCTTTTTTTTTCCTGGGCCACTAACACTCTCACCTACTGTACAGCATTCCTAATTAGACACCACTAAACAAACACTTTCTGATTCTAGATGCTCAGAATCCACAGACATCCCCTCCAACATTTTGTATTTTATATTAAAAAACTAAAGTGTCATATATCCTAGAGGACAAACAGAGGGAAAATAAAAACTACATCTCCACCTACCTGGACTCACAAGAGCTCTATTTTCAGGAAATATCTTAGGCCCACTCCTTGAGATAAGGAAAACTATGTACTATGAGAAATTGTCTTCCTAATAGCTTTTGAGCACGGGAAACAAGGTGTTGGAGAAAGTATTAAGTAGAATGAGGGACTCTAGCCAGGGCTCAGAGGGAGCAAAAATACACAAACCAGGGCTTCCCTTTGATATAGCTCTCCAGTGCGGTTACTCAATTCCGGGTGACCATTTTAAGTCCTATCAAAAAAAAAAAAAAAGCCAACAGGAAGTAAACGATCTGAAAAGTCCCATAACTATTGAAGAAACTGGACAAGTCATAC
>NW_007863538.1:0-612 GCF_000696425.1 Galeopterus variegatus
TTTTGCAGTTTGGATTAAGACCTTCAATTCTTCTTTTACACAGTATAAAGCAGTATGAAAAGGTGTGCTTTCTCTTTTTTTTGTTAAGTAGCAATAAAAGAAACAGACTTTTAAGGTAACATTTCTTTTTTTCTCTGTTTTTCTATTTATAAAGATTATGTTGAGAACAAAAATGGGAGCACGTCTCTTAAAATTAATTTTTCTGATTAATAAATAGTATATAAAAAGATTAAAATGACGTATTTGACTACTACTCAATATTTACGATGTCTTTATCCATTATGCTTGATAATCCCACCTATTGTTTTCTTCACTACAGCACAAAATAAATAGGAAAATTTTGTCCTCGAATTTTTCTGCATCAAAAGTTGTAAATTACTTATGTCTACCGCATGTCCTCACTTGTAAGTGGGAGCTAAAAGAAATAAAGGAAGGAAAGAAGGAAAGAATCACAATAATACATCGAACTTGTGACAAAAAAGAACAGAACTATGCTAATTACAAGTGGAAAAGGTGGAGGGGGTCGAGGGTTAGCAAGAAATTAGTTAAGGGTCACAAAGGTTGATTAGATTTTATAAATATTAGTATACTAATTATGCTGATTTGATCAAC
>NW_007863539.1:0-612 GCF_000696425.1 Galeopterus variegatus
TAAAACCTCGAGACTGTAATTGCTTTTTTTCGTTGTAGATTAGTTGATCAGTGATTTATTTCTTTTTTTTGCTCTTGGAAATGCAAATAGTACTCTGGCAGCACAGTGCACACTTCACAGGCTCTCTCTGTCCTCTGGCACGCTCACTCCAGACCCGTCGCCATCTTGCTCTTCCCATTCAGGTTTTCTATTTATACTTGATTCAGTCCTATTTGGTTTGTAAGAGTCAGGAAATTTATCTATTTCCTTCAGGTTTTCAAATATGTTGGTCTATAGTTGCTTCTAACAGTCTTTAATGATTCTTTGTATTTCTGCACTATTGGTTGTAATGTCTCCTTTTTCATTTCTTATTTTTATTTTTATTTTTTTAATTTGGGATTTTTGTCTCCTTTCTCCAGGTAGCCTAGTTATCGATTTGTCTTTTTTGTGTATCTTCTCAAAAAACCTTTTGTTTCATTAATCTTTTGTATCATTTCTTTGTGTTTCTATTTCATTTAGTTCTGTTCTGATCTTAGTTACTCATACATTTACTAATTTCGGGACTGGATTCTTCTTGTTTTTCTACTTTTCTGAGGTGTATCATTATGATTTTTTTGAAATCTTTTTATTCTT
>NW_007863540.1:0-612 GCF_000696425.1 Galeopterus variegatus
AGCATCTCTTGCTTGGAAGCAGGAAAGGAGCATGCTGAAAACACCATTTCCATGTTGGTGGCCTGCCACAGCCACTGCCACAGCTCTGACTGCTGCAAAAAATCAGCTTGATGCCACAGTAGTAGCCACAGCCACCTTGCAGGTAGCCTGCCAGACACTTGACTGCATTGACACAAGGAGAGTCACCAGTGGAGACCAGAAAAGGAAGAGGATGTCTCTCCTCAGAGCCCACTACAGAGCAATAGTAGAAGCAACTGCTCTACCAGATGACCAGACGTCAAGGTAGAGATACTAGAAATATGAAAGTACAGGAAAATATGACACCTCCAAAAGAATATAGTAATTCTCAAATACCAGACCTTATACAGCGGGAAACCCTTGAAATGATTGAAAAGGGATTGCAAGCAACAATCTTAAGGAAACTCACTGAGATATGAGAAGACTTAGTTAGACAACATAACAAAATGAGAAAAAAAATCCAAAATATGAAGGAGGACATTTACAAAGAGATCGATACCTTATAAAAGAATGTAGCAGAACTCATGGAACTATAAGATTCACTCAACAAAATAAAAGACACAACCAAGAGCTTAAGCAGCAGTCTAGAACAGG
>NW_007863541.1:0-612 GCF_000696425.1 Galeopterus variegatus
GAATATAAATTAAACTTTCTTTGATAAGGAACTGCCTTGCCTCTGGATAAGTATAATTTTACCTAGAAATAAAGTGCACATCGAGAACAAGTGTAATTGTTTGGATGTATACTGATCTCAAGAAAAACCTTGGAATTTAAAAAATTAATGAATACTTTCTAAAAAAATCACATCTCAGACTCTAAAAGTAGAATGAAGACAATAAATGTCATCTAATCTGAGGGTTTGTTGGTAGCAGGAGCCTGTGGCACTCAACGTCACATCCTCTCAGGCCACCTCTGGTTTCTACCACAGCCGTGGTGGCCTGTTCCTAGTGAGGTCAGACCCACCAGAAGCGGTCAGCAGTCCACTTCAGGGGCACACTCAGAGCCTTCCTGTTTTCTGTCCAGAACTCATCACAAGGCCATGAGTGCCCACTCAGCTCTCCAGCAAGAAGCATCTGGAAGAGCAGAACTAGGGTGCTGCTGCCTTCTGTGCTTCTGGGAGGGGGCTCCTGCTGGAGCCAAGCCCTACTGCTCCCATGGGCACTTTTTTTTTTTTTGAGACCGGCTGCACCGCGCTCAGCCAGTGAGCGCATCGGCCATCCCTATATAGGATCCGAACCCGCGGCGG
>NW_007863542.1:0-612 GCF_000696425.1 Galeopterus variegatus
GAGAGAGAGAGAGAGAGAGAGGAAGGGAGGGAGGGAGGGAACAAACAGACCTATAGTTACTAGAGCTGGGAAAGGGGGCTGGGGAGGGAGATTAGGGAATAATTGGGTAAGGGGCACAAAGAATAATCATGATTTGTAATGATGAACATGCTGATTATATTGATTTGATCATCACGTACTGTACACAAATACTGAGAGTCAACTCTGTACCCCATAAATTTGTATAATTCTGTTTCAAGTTAAAAGATAATTTTTTTTAATTTAAAATAAAAGCAAAAAATATATATACAAAGAATTATGCTCAAAAACAGTATAGATAAATCAAAATGGAAATCTAAAATCTGTTCAAATATTCTACAATAAGGCATAAAAAAACAGAAATGAGAAAATAGAAAACAAAGTAATATGGCAGACAGGCTCTAAGATATTAATAATTACATGTAAATGGTCTCACATACTGTATATCTTATTTGTGTAATATTCTCAAAATGACATAATCGTAGAGATGGAAAACAGGTTAGTGGTTGGCAGGCATTAGGGATGTTGTTGGGGAGGAGAGTGGGTATGACCCTAAAGGGGTAGCCCGAGCAAGTTCTTCCTGGAGATTGAACA
>NW_007863543.1:0-612 GCF_000696425.1 Galeopterus variegatus
GGGAGTGAGAAAAATCTCAGTCATAATGATAAACAGTATTTAAATATGATATTAAAAAAAAATAAATTCTGAAAACTACAGCCTGTATGCTAGCTGCTTGTTTCTGTAAATCAAGTTTTTTTTGTTTGCTTGTTTGTTTTGGTACATCCCATTGGATTTTCTACATAGACATCCTACAAGCCATCTATGAATAAAGACAGTTTTGCTTCTTTTGCAATCTGGATGTCTTTTTTTTCTTTTTCTTGTCTTATTGGACAGAACAGAACCTCTAGCACAACATGGAATAGAAATTGGTGAAAGCAGATCTTGTTTCATTTAGAGGAGTATATAAAGGACTATATTAGTGGTAGGTTTTTTTGTAGATGCCTTTCATCAGGAATTTCCATTTTGTTTTTAGTTTGCTGAGATTTTTTCTTTTTTAACTAGAAATAGATTTTGGATTCCTGCAAATGTTTTTTTCTGTTAGGTTTATTGAGATAATCATATAATTTGCATGATTGTGATTATGATTATTATGGCTTAGTTTGTAACATATGAATGAATTACATTACTTCCAAATGTCAAACCTACCTGGAATACTTAGAATGAACCTCATTTCGTCATGATGCATTA
>NW_007863544.1:0-612 GCF_000696425.1 Galeopterus variegatus
ATACCTCCAGTCCAAACCGCTGTCCTGAACTCTGGACTCATGGATTCAATTTACTACTCAGTATTTCCCCTTGGATCTCCAGTAGATGACTCAAACTTAATATGCTCAAAATTGAAATCTTGATCCTTTCCCCAAAACTAACACCAATCAAAGTCTTCTATCTCAGTTAAGTCAACCCCAACCTTCCAGACTTGGAGTCTTCCTGGACACCTCCCTTATTTTCACATCCCACACCCAATGCATCATTAATGCTATTCATTATATCTTATAACAATATCCCAAATTTAATCATTTTTTCACCACTGCAATCACTACTAATCTCCTATATGGCAGTATGATCCTTTGCTTGATTTGTTGTAATACCTCCTAACTGACTTCACTGCTTCCAGCCTTCCTCCCCAACAGTCTGTTCTCAACCCAGCCACCAGAGCATGTTAGTCTGCTCTAAACCCTCTGTATTAGTTTCTAGCGCTGCTGTAACAAGGTACTCCAAATTGAGTGGCTTAAAACAACAGAATTTTTTTTTTTTTTTGTATTACAATCCTGGAGACTAGAAGTCTGAAATCAAGGTTTCTGTATGGCCATGCTCTCTCTGAAGGCTCTAGGGAGGAA
>NW_007863545.1:0-612 GCF_000696425.1 Galeopterus variegatus
TGTGACCCTCAGTTTTCTCATCTGTAAATAAGGAGACAAATCCACACTCTGGCACTCTCACGGGTTAATACAAGAATCAGATAAGATCATCAGTGTAAACGCCCTCTGCAATCTTTGAAATAACCTATGCATTAGGCATTTGTCTTGGTAATAGTTTACTTTCTATGGTTAGGAATGTCCCTAAGCCAAATGGGGTAAATTTATTCCCTAATTACACCAGAAATGGAGCACCTTCCTGCTGTTCCTTTGGCAGCTGCTGGTTAGCAGTCCTGCCACCCCTCAGCAGGGGCGGTACCTGCAGGGATACAAAGCCATTAGCATCTGCTTAAACAGAAAGTGTTAGAAACTCAACTCAAAGAAGACTAGCTAAAGGATGAGGATCTCCACTGACAAAAGGGAAATCACAACCTATGGCACCACAACAAGTAATCTGAGTCATTGCATCTTATTCTGGTATAAATCACTGTTATCTGAGGCTGCGTTGTGAGGAACACACTCCCTTGAAAAACTTCCAGAAGAAAGGTTGTATGTCAAAAAAAAGTATGAAAAATATATGAACTTGGCCCCTTCTCTATTTAGTTTTTTTTTTTTTTTTTTTTTTTTTTTTTTTTT
>NW_007863546.1:0-612 GCF_000696425.1 Galeopterus variegatus
AGGGGAGACAGCATTTCAGGCAGAAGCAAGGGGATATTTCAAACATGTAGCCTACTGTGCCAAGTACATGACTGCCTTATCTGGGGCAACTTTTAGGGAAGAATCTTATTAGGTGGGAAGACATGAGCCCTAAAAGCACGATTGGAAGCAGATGATAAAACATATTTTAACTTTGTCCTATAGTCAAGGGAAAGCCATAATAAGGTGGTGACATATTCAGTTCAACTATTATAACTTTCAAAGTGTAAAATGAGATTATGTGAAATTGCTTTGAAACAGAAAGTGCTGTATAGAATACAAGCACACAGAAGCACGTCATCATTTAAAGATGACTCTTTTATGGTATTTAATTTTCTCAGTTTCTAATTACATCACCTGTCCTATCTCTGTGATGTTATTTTGCTCCACTTTTAAGGAGTGCAGCATTGTTTGCACATGGATAAGAACAAAAACTTCCCTGCTATGATCCCCTCTTTTCACCTATGCTCAACTGTAAGGAGAAAAACTTAGAGATCAGAAGGAAAACACGTATGTATGATGCCATCCCAGATAGTTCAAGCAGGGTCATTTTAAGTTAATAAAGGAATTAAATCTGGTTTAAAATACAAGCAG
>NW_007863547.1:0-612 GCF_000696425.1 Galeopterus variegatus
TTAAAATGGGTGAATTTTATTCTGTGTAAATTATACTTCAGTACAGCTGATTAACATATAGATATCTCCACCTTTCACAGAAGAAAACGCAAAGCTACAACTACAGAAAGGTAACATGAAAAGGTGAAGTGGCTGAGATTGGAATCTCCTTATAACACTAAAGTAGGTAAAACAAACATCTATGGGTTTTTCTCTTTTAAATCATATATGAAAATTAAGGAAAAATAACAGATTATGTCAATTAAAATAATAATAATTTTTTTTAAAGAATGATATGAAAAGGTTCTCAGAAATATCTTGGATTTTTGTTATTTTCTTTAAAAGCATACCCCGTATATGTCACCTTGAAATGAAGTTCTGAAATATTATTAAGTTAGAAATATCATAATCAAAGCCACAATGAGGCCCCACTTAACACTCAGTCGGATGGCCATAATCACAAAAACAGAAAATAAGACTGGCAAGGTTATAGCAAAATTGAAACACTCATATATTGCTAGTGGGAATGTAAAAAGGTGTAACAATTCAAGTTTCTTAAAAAGTTAAGAATTCCCTATACTGGCCAGCTGCCAAAAAAAAGGGGGGGGTTAAGAATTACCATATAGGGCCGAC
>NW_007863548.1:0-612 GCF_000696425.1 Galeopterus variegatus
CAAAAAAAAAAACCAAAAAAAAAAAAAAAAAAGAAAGAAAGAAAAAGGATCTTAACTCCCCAGTGAGACACACAAATCCCTTCTCAAGTCCTAACGCTGGCCTAGTCTCTAGCTTTATGCCTTGCTCTGTCTTAACAAGCACACCCTGCAAGTGTACGGAATAAACAGTTGCTGAACAAGACATTCAGGCTTGTTGGGATAGGGAATCCCATCAAGAAAGGACTCACTTGCTGCCCAGCTGTGAGGAGTATGGCAAGTTACAGTGTCATGCTGTTACCTCTTTCATGTGAGGGTCAGCTGTTGAGCTGAAGTCATGCTTTCAACAGTGTGGCTTAGCCAACAGCTGAGTAAGACTATGGTACAAAGGCCTGGGCACTTCTACCCAACACAGGAATCTTTGATCCTGAGCTCCATATTGGTCTGGCAGAAACTTTGTCAGGCCCGTATTGCAGTTTTGATTCCCCCTGACCAATCCTGCATTCCTCCCTTTCCTTTTACAGTAAATCTTTTATACTTTTAGCTTTATCTCGGCGTCCATTTCCCAGAAGAACCAACTGATACAAGTTTCACGTAACCAACCTGTGCAAACTATCTCCTCAGCTAAGAATTCCT
>NW_007863549.1:0-612 GCF_000696425.1 Galeopterus variegatus
TAGTGCCTAGCATATAGTAGACAATAAATATTGGTTGAATATGAATAAGTTCAGGAAGTTTATTTGCTGCTTTCTCGTTAAAGTAGAAAAAAGACTTGAAAAATACTGAATATTGGAATATACATATTCCACAAAATATTCAATATTTTAAGATTAAGTAAGTTAATGGTAGAGGTCATTTCAAATTCATCTAACACTGAAGACTTTTTCTACCTGCCAGCAGTGTTCTATTTGTGTAATACCATCAATGAACACTTATTACCTTTGTAAGGCTAAAGAATCTACTATGGAATACACATTTCAGCTTTATGCTTCAGAGGGCTCTCAGCACCATGTCCTTTTCCTCGGGTCATGCTTTTGTGGCCTATAAAGTAAAAACAAGCTTCTGCTATACTATAGGAACAGCTGCAGTTTCAGGTTGAAAGAATATGATTGAAGGGTCCCTTTCTTAGTTACTGCAGAGATATAATTACCAACCCTCCTCACTACTCTTTTATTACATATGCAGACTCTTGTTAGATGTATTCATTAATATGTTTGTGTCCCCCCAGTGTGAGCACCTTGATATCAGTGTTCTTGCCTTATTGGTGTATGTAAAGCTAGCATCCAGCC
>NW_007863550.1:0-612 GCF_000696425.1 Galeopterus variegatus
GCACCATTCCAAGAAACACTGTCTACCTTGGTGGATGATACTAATTTACTAATAAGTATGACATGTTAGACCCTTTAGGGAGGGGAAGGAAAAGCTCACTTGGATGACACAGTTTATGTAAAAGGGGCAAAAAGTCAGGGTTTACTTCTGTTCTTGACAGTTTCTTGAGCATCTAGGTTCAGTAAGCAAGAAAAACAAACCCTCATCTACAAACCAGGTCTATTGAGGTGGGACGTATTCCTCGCTATATCCATCTCTTTGCCTAACTCCACATTCTGTGCCCTTTGCCAAGGTTCCATCTCCATTAAGGTTAGGATGGGGAAAGAAGGGAGCCCCTTAGACCCTCTCTGGAAGGAACCGCAACTAGCCTAGGCAGAGTTTAGGTTCATAACAGTGGCCACTGCCAACCAGCTGTTTTGCTGTCCCCAGCTCCAGTCTGACTGTGCTAGCACTGGCCGAGTTGGCAATTCCCAGTTTATTTCTTCATAGTCCTTCTCCAGCCGCTGGGATCCACACTGGCCGGTTCTACTCCAACAGGATAATTCTATCATTTAAAAACCCAACTCATTAAGCCAGATTTGGTTTACTGGTTTATTTCTTCCTTTACTTGTC
>NW_007863551.1:0-612 GCF_000696425.1 Galeopterus variegatus
AAAGATGAAGTCAGATTGTCTCTGTTTGGAGAAGACAAGATCCTATATATAGAAAACCTGAGAGACTGTATCGAAAAATTCTTGGAGCTGACAAAAAAATTTAGTAATGTTGCAGGATACAAAATCAGTACACAAAAATCAATAGTGTTTTTTACACTCCAACAACAAAGTAGCAGAAAAAGAATTCAAGAAAGCAACTCTATTTACAATAGTTACCAAAAAAATAAAATATCTATGAATCAATTTAAGCAAGGATGTCAAAGAATGCTACAATGAGAAGCATAAATCACTGATGAAAGAAATTAAAGAGGATACCAAAAGATGGAAAGACATTCCCCGTTCATGGATTGGAAGAATCCATGTTGTGAAAATGTCCATACTACCCAAAGCTGTCTAAAGATTCCATGTGATCCCCATCAAAATACCAATGACATTCTTCAGAGAAATAGGATAAACAATCCACACATTCACATGGAACCACAAAAGACCACAATTATCCAAAGAAATCCTAAGAAAAATAAATGAATAAAGCTGGAGGCATTATCCTTCACGACTTTAAATTATATTAAAAATCTATAGTAACCAAAACAACATGATACTCACATAAAAACA
>NW_007863552.1:0-612 GCF_000696425.1 Galeopterus variegatus
TTTTTTTTGGCTGAGATTAATCTGGCAGCAATGTTTAGGATATATATATTGGGTTGAAAGAGAGTGGAAACAAGGAAGCTAGTTAGGATTGGTTTAGCAGCAGTAGAAATATAGAAGAAGGGATGAGTGCAAACAGTGTGAATTCCTGAGGGCAGGTATGAGCTCATTCATCTTTGCACCCTGACCACACAGCATACTATAGATGCTTAATAATTTTCCAGTGTAAAAACTTGATTATTGATTAAGTGTTAGGAGTTCAAGAGAGGGGAAGTCAGAAGCCATTTCAAATATTCAAGCCTGGGTGATTGAAAAATAATACTGACATAAATAGACTTATCTGTAAGGTAAGCTGATTTGGGGAAAGATTACAAATTCAGTTTCAGACATTTTGAGGTTTAGCTGAAGCGAAGTCACTGACTAATCTATACTGAATTAAAAAGAAATTATGGCAACATACCCTCTCAAACAATGGAGAAAGGTTTTTGAAAAAATGTTTGTTAAACTCGTTTCTCTGTTATAGTACTGGAATGAAAATTTCAGCTAGGAAAAAAAATGTCACTTGTCTCAAGTCACTGACTGTGCATCAATTATGTGACTGTTGTTTTGATTTGA
>NW_007863553.1:0-612 GCF_000696425.1 Galeopterus variegatus
TTTTTTTTTTCATTCAATTATGAAACTGCTCATTTTTTGATGAGGGGAAAAAGATCAGACCCAGCCCATATTTCAGGTATTCCTTTGGGTTTTTAAGAATGTAATTTCGTCACTGAAGAATGAAAAGGCTTGTGGGGGCAATGTTCAAAACAGTCTCATCAAAGGGCACGAGGGCAGGTGTAATATTTAAGGGATTGGTTGGATTTTAAGTCATGCTCTTTTGCTCTTGATTGCTCCACCTGCTAATAGGAGAAACACACAGTGCAGCACATGCCAATGTTTAAATTGTAGTTCTATGACTCTTTGCCCCAAAGCATTCCAACCAAGGACTTGAATGAATGCTTTTTGAATTGCCTCTGTGATACAGACATGTCTCATAGGAAACAAGATGTCTGTCACTGAACATTTTTGTCACCGTGACAACCATGCCTTCCCATGCTCCCTTGTTTATTGCTGACTGTGCTCTTGTTTCCCTTCAAGGTCTGGCGCACCTGATGATGGGCGACCAAGGTATGGGCTCTGTTCCTTTTCCACTCTGCTTTCAGTGTTTTCTTGTCCTGTAGCTGCTTTCAAACCATCACCGCAAAGGATGGGCAAATGCTTGCAAATTAT
>NW_007863554.1:0-612 GCF_000696425.1 Galeopterus variegatus
CAGCTCTGCCTCCCAGTGGGCCTCCCTGTTGTCCTAAGCCACGGCTGGGACTGCTGAAGCACTTGGGGTTCTCTGTTGAGGGAGCAGCAGCGAAGGGGACTAGCCTGGGTTCTGGTGAAAAACGGGGGCTCCTGCATGGGAGTGTAAGAGGAGGAGGCGGCTTTCACTTCCAGGCCCAAGATCCCCTGAGCAGAGAGTGGTCTGGTTGGGAGAGCGCTAAGTACTGGTGAGCCACAATGACTCACCCACGCCTTCTTTATGCCTACAATTTGCTACCTCATGAGCCACAGAGAGCCCAGCCTCAGTGGCTTTCCCTAAGTGGCCACTTGATTCTGCAACTACACCTTCTCCACCTCTCAGGCTCAGGTAGTTCCCTTAAACAAGACCTATTACTGAGCAAGCACTGCTCTATAAAAAGTCACACTTCTGTTTCTCCAACTAAAGTCTGAGTGCCGCCCACTCCTGACTTTTGTAATTAAATTAAGAGAACTGTATAAAAACCTGTGAGGCAAGCTTCCGCACTTTAGATAAAAGGTGGCCGTGAACAAACGTATGCACACGGTTCTTCAAGGCTGCTGATGTCCTGCCTGTCACAGGAGCTCAGGTTTCAGA
>NW_007863555.1:0-612 GCF_000696425.1 Galeopterus variegatus
TATTCTATGTTCATGGATTAGAAGAATTAATATTGTTAAAATATCCATACTACCCATAGCTATCTACAGATTATTCAATGCAATTTCCATCAAAATCCTAAAGACATTTTTCACAGGAATAGAAAAAAACTCCTAAAATTTGTAGAAAGCCATAAAATAGCCTGAATAGCCAAAGAAATCTTGAGAAAGAAGAACAAAGCTAGAGGCATTGCATTTCCTGATTTCAAATTATATTATGAAGCTGTAGTAATCAAAACAGCATGGTAGTGGCATATAAACAGACTCATAGATAAATGGAACAGAATAGAGAGACTAGAAATAAAGTCATGCATATATAGCCGATTGTTTGATGAGAGAATCAAGAATATGCAATGTGGAAAAGATGATCTCTTTGATAAATACTGTTATAAAAACTAAATATCTATATGCAAAATAATAAAGTGCCCTTGTCTTATACCATATACAAATAATAATAATAATTAGAAGTTGATTAAAGAGTTGAATGTAAGATCTGAAACTGTAAAACTCCTAGAAGAAAATGCTGGAAAAACGTTCCTTAACATTGGTGTTGACAATGATTTCTTTGGACATGACACCAAAAGCACAGAAAAC
>NW_007863556.1:0-612 GCF_000696425.1 Galeopterus variegatus
ACTGTGTATATTTACCTCAGTCAAGTAGCTACTATTTATGTCTTCAATACTGGTTACTTATGTGTAAGGTGATGGGATAACTCACACCACTCAGAAATTTGCATGTCAAATTTATCTTTATCATAGAGCTATAGTACATAATTCAAAATACTATGATTTTACAAGACAAATCTTAAATTTAGCAAACTATGAAAGGCCAAAATATGTGTTATTTGTGAAGTGCCAAAGCATAATGTCCATCCCATTTTTTTATACATTATAAGCACATATAAATAAACCATGAATCATGGCATTACCCAAAGATATTTTAGTTGATAGTCTGATGTGGGTATCAGACACCTTTTTTTAAAATTCCCTTCTTTATCCTTTCCCAGACAGTGTTTAAGAGATAAAGGTTTAGGGCCGACCCCGTGGCTCACTCGGGAGAGTGCGGCGCTGGGAGCGCTGAGGTGGTGGGTTTGGATCCTATATAGGGATGGCCGGTGTGCTCACTGGCCGAGCATGGTGCGGGTGACACCAAGCCAAGGGTTGCGATCCCCTTACTGGTCACAAAAAAAAAAAAAAGAGGTAAAGGGTTAATCTGTTAGGACCTGTCTTAGATGGTTTGAATGG
>NW_007863557.1:0-612 GCF_000696425.1 Galeopterus variegatus
ATCCAACCTTGGATATGGATGTGTTCACACCGAAGGGAGACTGTAAGCAAGCTGGCATTTCGTTCCTGGTGCTGTTTGAAGGCATTTTACACAAAATCATTCAACGCATTTCTCTTCCTCCGTACTTCTGGTGATTGATGGTGACCGATCAACTTAAATGAATAGTTTAAAACCAGGTCATGCACAGTGCATCCCCATCTCTCTCATCCTTTCTGTCTGAGTGTGTCTGTAAATATATTCACCTACCCTCTCCCACCACACGTGTTCCCAGGTCATGGTGGGTGTGTGGCGAGGAAAGCTGTCTGTTCAGACAGAGTGTGGACGTGGTTCAGCTGGGCCTGCATGCCGTGTTTCCCTTGTTACCTTTGTCAGGTTACCTCATCTCTACCCTTCAGTTTTCTCATCAGTAAAGTCAAGATTATTAGTTTTTATTTAGCAAATATTATATTATCTTCCATGTGTTAGGCACTGTCCGAGGACTGGGTATATGGATTCCTAGGAGAGTAAATGAGAAAATAGTTAACATTTATTATCTCTAAGCTTCTTTATAGGACTTATCTCACTGAAGCTTCATGACAGTACTATTAAGCAGGGTACTGTTGCATACCCCAT
>NW_007863558.1:0-612 GCF_000696425.1 Galeopterus variegatus
GAGATAAGTATTTAAACAAATTATTTAAAAAGTAGGAAAAAATTATTCAAACAATAAAAAAAGTACACTGGAGCTACCAATGTATTTCTTTTTAATTATAAGACACCTGTAAATTCATTTGACATGATTAGACATCTTAACAATGTTCGGCTATTTAATTTAGTAATAAAAATTGGCACATGAAGTATGTAAAGATAAAAAAGAATTTCTTCAGTATAACATAAGCAACGTATTTTATGAAGGAAATAGGAAGCTTAGGTTTATCCCTTAATAATTTGGGTAAGTAGAGGTTTATTATGAAAGCTTCTGATGTATTTCATTTTGATTCTATTTGTATCCCACTAAAGAATCATTACTATATTCATAGTTTACAATTATTAAAATTACTTTATTCCTATTTACTATTTATATTGTTTCTTTTTTATTTCATGTATTTTTTATTTTTTACATTAAAAAAAAATTCAGGGGTGGAGACCTTAGGGGATGGTGATAGTCCCAGATGACAAACAGCAAGAGTGCAACGTGTCATCATGCAGACATCTCAGTTTTACTGCAGCATCTGTAACCAAAGAATCCACCACTGCTGTGCACGCAGCCCAGCAACCATTCAAC
>NW_007863559.1:0-612 GCF_000696425.1 Galeopterus variegatus
TTTTTTTCTTATAATTTGTTGTTGGAGTATAAAACCACTACTGATTGTTCACTGATTTTGTACCTTGCAACCTTACTGAATTTGTTTATCAGCTCTAAGAGATTTTTGGCAGAGTCTCTCAGGTTTTCCATATATAGAATCATGTCATCTGTAAACAGTGACGATTTGACTTTGTCTTTTCCTATTTGGATGCCCTTTATTTCTTTTTCTTGTTTAATTGCTCTGGCAAGTAGTTACAGTACTGTGTTAAATAGGAGTGATGAGAATGGGCATCCTTGTCTTGTTCCTGAAAGCTTTTCCCCACTCAGGATGATATTGGCAGTGGGTTTGTCATATATGGCTTTTATTGGGTTTAGATAACTTCCTTCTATACATATATGTTGAGAGTCTCTATCATGAAGGAATGTTGAATAATGTTAAGTGCTTTTTCTACATCTATTGAGATGATCACATGGTTTTTGTTCTTGATTTTGTTGATGCAGTGTATCACACTTATTGATTTGCATATGTTGAATCATACTTGCATCCCTGGGTTGAATCCCACTTGATCATGGTGTATAATCTTTTTGATACATTGCTGTATTCTGATTGCAAATATTTTGTTGAGGATTT
>NW_007863560.1:0-612 GCF_000696425.1 Galeopterus variegatus
AGAGAGTAGAATAATGGTTACCAGAGACCTGGGGTTGGAGAAGGAGGAAAAGTGGTGAATTAATAGGTACGAAACTGTGCTATCTACCCTAAGTGAACTAGTGTACAGTATATGCATATATTGAAACAATATACTGTACCTCACAAATGTTTACAAGTACGTGTTAAAATATTATGAATAAAAATGTTAAAATGAAGATAGGAAAAAAGAATTATTGATTCTTAATGGCATTAACATAATTATGTGCATTCATATGTGTGTGTTTGTTTATATATGTATCCGAGTAACAATACCAATGAAAACCAATTCCAATTGAAAACATTTTAAATATCTTGGCAATTTTATTTTGTTCTTAGGGTCTATCTTACAAGAAATATGCACTTAAATAACTGCTTTAGAGTCACTAGAAGTAATTCTCCTTTGTAAGTTATACCACCAACTTGATGCATAGCAGGTTAATTTGCTCTATATTGCTTTAGATCTAAAGGATTTTATAAATTTAGATTTGTTTTATAAAAATCTTAACATCTCTATAATAACACAGTCAAATCTAGAAAGTAAGGCACTGTCGGGCAGGAATCTCAGATCCTTCTGCCCCTCCCTGTGCAGGTC
>NW_007863561.1:0-612 GCF_000696425.1 Galeopterus variegatus
CACTGAGGGTTGCGATCCATTGCCGGACACGGAAAAAGACAAAAGACAAAAAAAAAAAATGTAGCAGATATCCTGGAACTAAAAGACTCATTCGACAAAATAAAAACTACAGTTGAGAGCAGAAGTAGGATGTGGCAGAAGAAAGAATTTCTGATTTCAAAGACAGACTTTTTCAAACAACCCAAGCAGACCAAAAAAAATCGAAATACAACAAAAATCTAGGAGAGCTAGCAAACCACCTTGAGCACACAAACATCTGGATCACGGGTGTTACAGAAGGGGAGGAGAAAGGAAAAGGCATTGAAAACATATTTAATGAAATAATAGTGGAAAGCTTCCCAGGTATTGGTAGAGATATGTAATTCTAGACCTAAGAAACTCAAAGATCCCTAAACAGATTCAATCCAAAAATGTTGTCTCCGAGAAACATTGTAGTCAAACTGTCAAAAGTCAAAGACAAAGAGAGAATCTTAAAAACAGCAAGAGAAAAGCACCAGGTCTCCTATAAGGGAGTCCTCAACAGAATAACAACAAACTTCTCAGCAGAAACCCTACAGTCCAGGAGAGAATGGGATGATATATTCAAAGTACTAAAAAAAAAAAAAAAAAAAA
>NW_007863562.1:0-612 GCF_000696425.1 Galeopterus variegatus
CCCCATTACCGAGCCCAGCCCGACTGTGCCATGTGGAAGAGCACTGTTTCTGAGCAGAGGACCTGGTGACCAAGAGAACGCAGACTCAGCCCTCTCAGAGAGATCGCCAGCGGCCACAGGAGCCCACCCTAACCAGAGGTGAGTAATGAAAGACAAATGCCAGCCATGATCAAGCCAAGGGTCCCAGGAGAGGAGGAGACCTCCCAGTGGAGGAGAAACAGAGACAGGAATAATGTGGGGTGCAGAAAAGAGAATTCATGCAGACCAGGCACTAAGGAAACTCCACCATTAGCACAGTCAAGCCTGGATTAAGCAAAGGGAAATAGGCTCCAGATATTAAAAATGCTGTTATAAAAGCTAATCTCATCCCGTAAAGAGTCCGTCATTCTAAGCTGAAGTATTTCTCCATATGTTACAGACTGAACTGTGTTCCCCCACATGTCATTTGTTGAAGCCCTAACCCCAATGTGACAATATGTGGAGATGGGGACTTTAAGGCAGTAATTAAGTTTAAATGTGGAAAACAAACGAACAAAATCATTAGCGGCAAACTCAGGAACCAACAAACGCAGAAAACAAACAGCAAAACAGAAAGCAAGGAACAAATGACAC
>NW_007863563.1:0-612 GCF_000696425.1 Galeopterus variegatus
AACATGCCCAAGAAAGTACAACTTTTAATTTTACAGAGGCCCAAAAGGAAGAAATGACTTCCCCAGGCTGACACGGCAGCAGGATGCAGAGAATCAGCCTGCCTCTGGGCTGCTCAACACGGCAGCTGGCTGTTCAGGAGGGAATCCTGGCGCCTTCCAGGTGCTGAAGGAATGCTGGGAGATGTGGGGTGGTGGGCGGTTGTGGGAGGTCACTCACAGACTCCTCTAGGCCCCAAAGGTGACCCCACCAGACTCACGGCCCCACTGCCCCTCCTCCAGCAGCAGACACTCCAGAGCCTCCCCCACCTCCCAGCCAGCTCTGCCTGGCTCCTGCAGCCCAGGCGTCCACATCACTCAGTATTTTTAGCCTCACCACCTGGCACCTGTGGTCACTGTGTCTGCCCAGCCTGGCGGTGTCCCCTCCCCAGGCCTTAAAGGGCCAGAGCCCACTAGCTAGAAAGGAGAGCAGCTCCCACAAACACAAGCCACTACACCCCCAGGGCAGGAGGCAGAGGGACTTCCCCAGCAGAAGGGTCCCTAAAGTTGGAGGTGGGAGATGGAGGGAGTGGAGAGGCAGAATCTCACGGCTGCCTGACCCTATGTCCTGTGACT
>NW_007863564.1:0-612 GCF_000696425.1 Galeopterus variegatus
GGTCCTACAATCTAATCACCTCTTCAAGGCCCCACCTTTCAATTACCTTAATAGGATTTCCAACCCTCAACAGTTATAGTGGGAATTATGTTCCTAATATATGAACTTTGGGGGACATAATACAATGAATCCCTAGCAGTTGCCTCATTGTTAACTCACAACCATGCCATAGAGCAGATACAACTATTCCAAGTTCCCATATGAAAAAATGGGAGCTCAAAGCAGGTAAGTAACTTGCCTAATCTCATATCTGGTAAGCGAACAGGCCTGGGACTGAAATTCAGATCTTTTCAACCCTATGCTCTCCTGACCTGGCTAAGCTGCTTCCATTCTGCCATAGACAGATTTTAAAAAGGAGAGAGTGAGCAAGGAAGAGAGATAAAAAAAATTTTTTTTTTAATTTAAAAAATGCTGCTGTGCACTAGAAATAAATATGAACATTTCCATTATATAAAACATAGGTGAATAAAGTTGTTGCACAGGTAATAAACTAAAATTCTACAATTTTTATTATGAATTCATTTTTATAGTGAGTTCTACTTTCTCTTCTTCTTGTAATATAAAAGTTCTTTTTATTCTGCTGCAGAATGTTAAAAAATGAATAAATGAATG
>NW_007863565.1:0-612 GCF_000696425.1 Galeopterus variegatus
GCACATATATTATGATTGCTGATCTACAATTGCAAATATTGTTGCTAAATATTATAACTTCGGGACTTTCTATCTAAGTAGTGTCTCAGTATTTAAAGGTCTAAAATGGAGGTAGAGCAGGGAATTGGCATTTAGACACTATCCACAGAATTATAATGTCCTGTCTAAATTTGAGTGCTGTTCAAATATATAGCTAGGGAATAAGAAATACAAAAATATTTGTTTTTGAAGAAGTTGTAACATTAGAAGAATCCTCAAAGATTAGAGTGAGCCTTATGATTAAAAAAAAAAAAAAAAACAAGTAATTTGCCATTTGTGATGAAAATAGAAATAGTAAATGGAATTGTCCAATCTAGAACATGTCAAATACAAAACATGAGGCAGAAGTTATAAGATTATAAACAAAATCTACAATGTTTTCATACTATATGGTGTTATATGGCACAATGGAAAACCGGAAGTAGAAGAAGATTCATCTCCCACCCACTTAGATAAAGTCTTCGTGGGAACCAGGGACCACCTTTATGTACCAACACAGAGTTATCTTGCTCTCTTCCTCTTCTTAACATTTAAGATCTTGATTCTTTGACATCATGAGAGATTAAATGCATT
>NW_007863566.1:0-612 GCF_000696425.1 Galeopterus variegatus
TCTCAGCCAAGCAAAAAGGAAAATCCATGACCCAGGATCTATTCACAGGAGGAGTGACTAGAAAATGGTGTGAACACAGTAAAAGGGAAAATGTATAAGTAAATTTTGGATCCATAAGGAAAAGGATAAAATATTAAATGCAGAAAACACTGAACAAAAATGGAAAAACACTTTCCAAAGCAATTAGTCTCCAGTTGAGGTCATCAGGAAAATACTACAGTTTGAGGACAGAAGGTGGAGCCAAGAAATATCAGTGCACAAAAAGAAAAGTCTTTTATAGTGCACCAGTAAGTTCTCCTATGAGAAAAGATGCTAAGGGGGCTAAACTAGTTTTGACAGTAATTTGCTTTAGTCATTGTTAGTATCCTGTGTGATAAGTATAAAGAATTATTTCAAAGTACATACTTCATCTCTGAAAATGTGTGCTCACTTCAGCACGTTGATTCAGATAACTATGACAGTAAGTAAGAGCTGTAGGCAGCTAGAAGAGAAAATACACACCTACATGATAAAGTCTGAAATATTAAATCCCACTCGTTTAGTTTAAGAAACATTGAAAAGGATAGGAATGCACAAAAAATACTAATTTTCTCCTACTGAATACATTTTTTT
>NW_007863567.1:0-612 GCF_000696425.1 Galeopterus variegatus
TCTGGGGACCACCCTGGACATAGGGATTTGGGGGTCAGGGCCTTAGTTGATCCTTCTCTGGACTTCTGCCAGTTGCTGACACCCTGAATTCTGGCAGACATGGAGGTGTCAGGGTAAAAACACCTGAAGCCATCACCATCCAGGTGGGCATCTCCAGGGCAGGCACTTG
Source organism: Galeopterus variegatus (assembly GCF_000696425.1). Lineage (NCBI taxonomy): Eukaryota > Metazoa > Chordata > Mammalia > Dermoptera > Cynocephalidae > Galeopterus > Galeopterus variegatus. The sequence continues at coordinate 170 of NW_007863567.1, forward strand.
GCTGCTTCCCCAGGGCCACCATTGCGCCTGACACAAAAATGACCTAGAAAGAAGCGTGAGGAGGTGCACTGCCTGCATGTGTAGCAGGAGCAGCCACTCAGTGGGCAACAGGGGGCCCTCTGCAGCCTGCCACCCAAGCAGGCCAGGCAGTGATCCATTTCTCTTGCTGACAGTTCCAGAAAGGTCTCCTGAGATGGAGAATACATTTGATCATTTTAACCCTCAGTCCCTTGACTGCTTCCTGCCTGGACTGATCCACCCCTGGACACTGGCTCAGCAGTCTTTGTTTCTACTTCATTTTATTTTTTCAAAGCAGAAGAGCTCATCTGGTTAGTCGGAGGTCAGTTTTCACTCACTGGCTTTTTTTTTAAGCCAAAGTTTATAAGTCAGGACTGCAGTTTTAACAATATTTTTGCCCCATCTGGAGGACGTCAAAAGAGTCA
>NW_007863568.1:0-612 GCF_000696425.1 Galeopterus variegatus
TTTATTTATTTATTTATTTATTCATTTATTAAAACATAATTGATAAGACCTATTTGTGGGGTACAGAGTTGACTATCAATACTTGTGTACTATCAATACTATGTGATGATCAAATTGGGATAATTAGCATATTCATCATTATAATACATAATCATTTGGGGGGTCTATTAACCAATTTCTCACTAACCCCCTCCCCCTTTCCCACCTCTAGTAACCACTCATAAGTGGGAGCTAAAGTAGAAAGAAAGAGAGAAAGGAAGGGTGGAAGGACGGTAGGAAAGAGACTGCTGACACTGACTTTCTTCCTGACAAAAGAGAAAGCCATGTGGAGAAGACAGCCTTTTCTGGGTTTGGTCAATATTGAATCAGGACATATTATTGGAGCTTCCCTGGCCTTGTTATGAATACAGGAGAGAGAAAGGCCACAAAATTTATAAGAAGGATGATCCAGATATCTTACATTTTTGCAGCTGCTGAAAGGGCTGGCTATAAATTCTTGGAGGCTGAGTGAAAAATAACAATAAAATATAATGTTGGAATCCCTTCTTCATAAAGCAAGATAAAAAATCTTATCAAAACTAATATATTATCTTTAAAATAATATATATATAT
>NW_007863569.1:0-612 GCF_000696425.1 Galeopterus variegatus
TGTCTAACATTGTTTTGCAAGCTATCTTAAGAATCATTTGTACTTCCATGGATGTTCTTTCTAAAAAAAATAACTGCAAATATTTTAATACAAAATTTTCTGTGTTCCAAGGCTCTCTGAAGCCCACATGTAGATCTGTGACTCCTCAGTTAAGAATATTTACCTAAGGAATTTTTCTCATCTTTAGTGTACATTATGCAACTTCATAATGCTGTAAGATATTATATATATATATATATATTAATCTATATATATATTAATCTATATATATATGAAGAGTTTTGACACGGTAGAGAGAGAGAATTACAAAAATGGGCAGTAGAAATACCTTAGAACGAAACTTTCATAACTCATTCTGTTTCTCCTCCCTCTTCGTGTACAACAGCTGCAGTCTTGCACAACAATAATCAAGTTTCCTTCCAATGAGTTAGATAGACATTGGACCCACCTAGACATATGGACATTTGGGTGTTGATACAACGGAAGGTAGCAGGTTGCTTGGAGAAACATGGTACTATACTCCTTTGCTGGCCTATGTGTCTTATTTTTAAATTGCAGTTTTATTTTTTGTGTGCTTTTTTGTTTCCCACTATATTTGTTTCTAGGAGAATT
>NW_007863570.1:0-612 GCF_000696425.1 Galeopterus variegatus
GAAAAGCTCTAGGTCACATTAGCAAAATTTGTACTTGAATTAGCACAATAAAGAGTCAAAGCCCCTCAACCAGCCCCACACTTGAGCCAGTCCACAGACCCAAAGCCCCTACAAATAGTGCTGTGTAACAAACTACCCCAGAACTTTGTGGCTTAAAACAACTTCATTTATTCTGCTCATAAATCTGCATTTTGTGAGGCAGGAATCAGTGGGAACCTCATCTCTATTCTACTTGGCCTCAGCTAGAGCAACTCAAAGGCTGGGGACAGGAATCGCCTGAGGGCTTATCCAGATGTCTGGCAGTTGAAACTCAGAGGACTCAAACAGCTGGGGACCGGAACAGCTGGGACCCCTCAACCACCTCTCTCCACCTTTACATGGCCTCTGCATGTGGTCTCTCCAGGATGGCAGCTGCAGCAGAACCAGACTTCTTCCATGTTGGCTCAGGATAACCAAGGCACAATGAGATGAAACAGAGGTAGAGATAGAGACCGAGATACAGATGGGGTGGGGGCGTGGGGACTGAGAGAGGGGCAGAAAAAGGAGCAGACAAAAAGTGGATCAACTTTTATTTCCTAGTATCAGAGTCCAAGAAGCATCACTTCTTCCATG
>NW_007863571.1:0-612 GCF_000696425.1 Galeopterus variegatus
TTGAGCCTTGCATAGGGTTCCCGCAGGGTGTGTAATTGTTGTTCTTTCTTTCTTTCTTTCTGAGACTCCGCCTCCTTTTGCCAGACCCCTCCCCTCTCTGTGTGCTCAGAACAGGGCTGAGGCGTGTCTTCTACAAACCTTGTCTTTCAGTTGAGTCATCAAAGTTGTGCCCTGCCCCGCCCTGCCCAGCAGGTGTCCAGTCTCTCCCACTGCCGGGAGTGAACTCCTCGGGGGAGGGTCCCTCAGCACACAGTTCCTCTTTGACTCCCCCCAGTACGAGTCGGCCCTCCGGGAGAGCTCTCCAGTAGCTTCAATGTAGCTCGAGAGCACTCCGGGCTCCCCTCTCCCCACCAGAAATCAGTTAGGGGTTCTTCCAAACTGAGGCCCCCAGAGATGGAATCTGCCTCCCGGAAACAGGGAGTTTACCTGGGGCCGACGCCCAGGGTGTGGTGGAGAGACGATCTGGGCGGGCTCCTCTTCCCTGCCCTCCCGACGCTGGCCGGGGGCTTCCCACGCTACCAGCCCCGTCAGAGATCCGCGGGGAGAGTGGTATTGTAGGCCGGTCCACAGGCCCCGGGGTGCCCCGCATCGAGGTAAGCAAATGGCACATCT
>NW_007863572.1:0-612 GCF_000696425.1 Galeopterus variegatus
TGAGTGAGCAGAGACAACACACAAATAAGCAGGTGACAGGTCCAGATGAGAAATGTGCTGCATGAAGAATCAGGCAAGTTAAGGGGACACAGAGGGTGATGCTGTTTTGGACAGGGGCCTGGGAAGGCTTTTCTCCTACGGTGACATTGAGTGGAGGCTGAAGGGTTAAGCCTGGACTATATTTGGGAGAAGAGTCTTCTGTGTGTTCATTCATTAGCTTACTCATTAATTCATACATTCAACAATTTGTTTCTACTAAGTGTTGGGGGCATGTTTTTAGGCCCTGAAGATACATCAGCAAACAACAGACAGAAGCCTCAGCCCTAGAGGAGGAAAATCAACAGTGAACAGGTACATAAGTGAACATCTTGAGTGTGTGTCAGGTGTTGATAAGTCCCATGGAGAAGAATGCAGCAGCAGAGGGGGACGAGGCCAGGAGTAAGAGGCTCCACTGAACGGTCAGCGAGGCCGAACGGAGAGGATGCCTCTGGGCAGCTCAGCACCATTTAATCATGCGTCCACCATCCAGCCACCATCCATCTATTCATTCATCCATTTATCCACCCACCCATCCATCTACCAATCTATCCATCCATTCATGCATCCATCCAT
>NW_007863573.1:0-612 GCF_000696425.1 Galeopterus variegatus
ACACACACACACACACACACATGTACTTACAAACATAGGCAGAAATCTGTGAATACAGTAGAACATAGTCATGTAATTATAACATCTGAAACCACAAAATAAATGCAGAAATTCTGATTTTTATCAAAATTTGTTGAAAATGAAGTCATCCTCAATTCAAAATTATTATGTTTTTCAGCCATTTTAGCTCCTTCACTGAAAAACACTAACAGAATATAAGAAAAGCCTCACTGATTAAGAAAACAACTTTACATCAAGTAATTAATTATATATAAAAACTTTTTGGATACTTATACTATTTTTGACATATTATTCAGCCTTACAAAAGAAGGGAATCCTGTCATTTGCAAAAACATGGATGGACTTAAAGGACTATATGCCAAGTAAAATAAGCCAGTTTCAGAAAGACAAATACCACATGATTCAAATTACATGAAGTGTCTATAAAAGTCAAAATCATAATAGAAGAGAATATAATAGAAGTGGCAGGGGCTGGGGAGTGGGAGAAATGGAGAGTTGTTCAATGGGTATGAAGTTCTAGTTGTGCTAGATAAATAGGTTATAGAGATCTGCCTGATAATGCAATGCCTATAGTTTATAAAATGGCATGTT
>NW_007863574.1:0-612 GCF_000696425.1 Galeopterus variegatus
TGATACTATTTATTATGGATTAAAAATCAATAGAATAAATTAAAATCAGTGGCTTAAAAATTTATAAATTGCAATTTTGAGTAATAGTGTGTGTTTTTAATGTTTATTTCTTAATTTTCCTTACCTAATTACCTTATTCATCTCGTGTGCAGAGTCTTGAAAATACTAACACTTATTAAAACACATTTTAATATATAAGTGAGATTAGCTACATTTATTTATTTTTATTCACAGAATACCAATTTTTGATCTTTCTAAATCTTTGGTTTAATTATTTGCATGCTGGTAAAACAACTTTTTTTTTTTTTCCTTTTTGTCTTTTTTCGTGACTGGCAACGGATCGCAACCCTCAGTGTCGCGCCCGTACCGGACCAGGACCGGCAACGGAATCGCAACCCTCGGTGTTGCTCCCGCACCTCGCTCAGCCAGTGAGTGGGAACCAGTCTGTATGTGGGATCCGAACCCTCGGCAGGAGAGCCGCCACGCTCCCAAGCGGTGCACTGTAGCAGTGCGCCACTGGGCCGGCCCTGGTAAAACTACTTTTAAAAGTAAAGACCGAATGGGTAATGCTTTTTTATTACTTTCCCACCAAAGAGTGTTTTTTTTGTTTGA
>NW_007863575.1:0-612 GCF_000696425.1 Galeopterus variegatus
TCCATTTTAACCTTCTAGTTTAACATAGAGACTAGTTTTTCTCAGCCTTCAACTTCAGCTAAAAAAAGCTTCAGTGGCTGCAGCTTTTTTCTTTCTTCCTTGATACAGTGAAACCTTAAAAGATCTTTGTGTATCTTACCTCCCTCCTGTCTCAGCTGGTGGTCAGGACTTCCCATCCCCTTACCCCATCCTCCCAGAACAGCTCCCCACTTGGTCTGTTTTAGTATCACAGGCAGAAATTGGGTATCAAGGAGGAACAGAAGTGAGGCCTAATCCCTGAAAATAAGACTGAGCTAAGGAACCAGGGTTCTGCTGTCAACTGGACTGGGATTTGAGTTAAACTACAATAAGAGAAAACTGGGAGCAATCTGACCCCAGGTGAAGGGACTGTCAAGAATCCAGCAAATGATCTAGCTCTCCAGGCTGAGGTTCAGAGATATGACTCCAGTGTCCTATCCAGAGGTAGGTTTTAAAAAATGACACAAGGGACCCAAGACCAGAACTGGCTGGCCCTGTGAGGCAGATATAGTAGAGAGGCAGGAAGACAGGCACAGGTTGCCCTACCACTAGGAACCAGGCAATCCATCTAAAGGAAAATGCAAATACCTCATT
>NW_007863576.1:0-612 GCF_000696425.1 Galeopterus variegatus
GGCCAGAGAGTGACACCCTCCACATTTCTCCCCTACAGAGTGTCGAACAGTCCAAATCACAAAGTCCAGAGAACTTGAGTCCGGCCCACAATAGCATCAATCACATTGAGTCTGGTGAGGCTGGAGTAGGAGAGCAGGTGACAGACAAGGATAGTTCTTAGCTTCAGGGGACACCAGCATCACGGATCTCAAGAGATCTCTGTCTAGGTGCAGGTGCAGGAACCAGCCAGCAAGGACACAGAGGATTTGGGGGTTTGGAGGAAGTAGGTCCCAGTTGTCTGGCCTGACATTCAGGGCTGGATTCCAAGCCCAGAAGAAATTCAGGATCAGGGCAGAGACCAAGCTGGTGTCCTGGTCCGATGCACTGTGCCTGGGTGGGTCCAGGGGCATCAGCAGCCAGACTCCAGTCCCCAGCCCCTAATGGAAGGGGTCTTCAAAATACTTGCAGGCCACTTCTCACTGCCCCAGGCCCGGCTGATACAAGCCTGCAAGCGGCTGGTGGGGAGCTGGACTGGGTAAGGCAGTATCTGGCAGTCCACCAGTGGGACATGAGATTTATTTAACAACAACAGCAAAAAAGATAAATAAAATTAATTTTGAAAAAACCTGATG
>NW_007863577.1:0-612 GCF_000696425.1 Galeopterus variegatus
TGGGATCCGAACCCTCGGCAGGAGCACCACCGCACTCCCAAGCGGCGCACTGTAGCAGTGCACCACCAGGCCGGCCCCTAAAGACACACCTTCTTAATAGTAGCAAAGTTAGTATTTTGATAAACATTTGAATAACTCTAGTATTTCTCTTTCTTTGAGTTCCAAACTTAGATTGAGAAATGTGACATTATTTAAAAAATTTAAAGATATTATTTAATAACCAAATGAATATTTTGTATCAATTTTGGTATGTTGTATTTTTTAGGGAATTTTTTTTCAATTCATGTGGACCTTGGAATTTATTCATATAAATAAATTACCATTTTTTTCATCATTCCTTCAAATATTTCTTTTTCTTTTTCTTTTTTTTTTATTGGTTATGGATTTTCATGTGATACAAAGCTGATTGTCACCCCTCGTGCCCATGATGTAAGGTCCAGATTCATACTGGCAGCATACCCATTACCACAAATTGCATTTGTACCCTGGGCCCCCCACCCAATTACCCCCAACTTCCTTCTCCCTCCTTCTACCCCCCTCCACAACTCCATTTTGTAGCCCAAGGAATGTTCTCTCCTTCTGCAAGTCCAATGCACTACTGTGGTCTTTCTT
>NW_007863578.1:0-612 GCF_000696425.1 Galeopterus variegatus
GAACTCAGACACTAGCTTCCCATCATGGTTCTCGATCTTCTTCACAACCATGGCCTTGGAGAAGCTGGTGTGGCTAAAGGAGCTGGAGCTCCTGCCAGAGTTGATGCTAGACTGAAAGGAGCTCAGGCCGTAGCTGAGGCTTGGACTCGTAAAGCTCCCATACGCTGAGCTCAGCCCACTTGAGTAGCCGCTAGTGGTCTTCATATGGATACTCATGTTCTGCATTCCAGACCCCGGCCAGCTCTCCTCGCCCTCCAGCAGCTTGTGGTAGGTGGTGATCTTGATATTCAGGGTCAGCTTGATGTTCAAGAGCTCCTGGTCTTCTGGTACTCGCACAGCTGCCACACCATGTCCAGTATGGCCCTCTGCAGGTTGGCCTCCAGCTCAGCAGCTTGGTGTTGGCATCCTTAACGACAAACTCCCTATGCTGTTTGGCATCAGTGATGGTGTCCTCCAGGGAAGTCTTCCGGCCTTTGAGGCCCTCAATCTCAGCCGGGAGACAGCTGATGCTCCAGTTCATTTCGGAGATCTCCATCTTTGTGAGATGCAGGTCATCCCTTCCCAGCCAGGGTCTTCAGCTCTGCATGTTTGATTTGGTATACGCTCTCAGCC
>NW_007863579.1:0-612 GCF_000696425.1 Galeopterus variegatus
TAGGTGATCTCTGCAGTGCAGATTCAAAACTAAGGTTTTATTTTCTTCTTTATTGAAAAAAAAGAAAAAAGATTGGATGAATTGCAAAAATGGGTATAAATTTTTCCAAGACAGTGTTATAATAAAATGTGAATATTTTCAGTATTTGTTGAGTGAAGGATGTTTGTATTAACATTTAGTTAACTGGACTTCTTGAGTACTGGTTACATTTCTACTGATCTCCATGTGGCTAAAAAAGAAAATGTCTTTCTGTTGCATTGTTTATTGTTGTGTATTTTGAAATCCATGTTGGCTTTTGTTACCAGGTTAGCATGCTGACATATAAAGAATACATAAGCTTGTAAAGCATCCAAATTCAGGTATTCTCAAACTTTACTATGTGTCAAAATCACCTGGAAGGCTTGTTGAAACACAGATTATCCCAAATTTCTGGATTCAGTATGTCTGGTTTGGAACCTGAGAATGTGCATTTCTAACTAGTTTCCAAGTGACACTGATGCTGCCGTTCCAAGAACCACACTTTGAAAGTTATTGTCCTAAATCCTTTCTTGCACAATGTGAATGTAAATTAGCTAGATTCACAGAGCATCTAATAAATAAGCTGGTAGATAA
>NW_007863580.1:0-612 GCF_000696425.1 Galeopterus variegatus
TCTAATGTTATTTCTAAAAAATGAGCCCTTAAAAAGCCAAAAAGGGTGGTGAAAGGGAAATCAGGGAGATGAAAAATATGAAAGAAATTTGACCTGCTGTTGTTTTGAAGATAGCAAGGGCCATGTCAAAAGTGTGAGAAGGAAATGAATCCTGCTAACAAGCAGTGATTTAGGGAAAAGACCCACGCCCCAGCTGAAGACTGCAACCTTTGTTGCCATCTTGATTTCAGTCATACCAGACCTTGATCATCCAAGCCATGCTGGACTTCTAAACTATGAAAACTAAGATCATAAACAGATTTTGTCATAAGCGACTAAGTTTGTGGTCATTTGTTTTATGACAAAAGAAGATGAAGATTTATTTATTCTGTTATTGCCACTGCATAACCTTTGAGTGAAATACTTTTCTTTTGTGTTTCCTTGTTTTCAAACTCATAGATTTGGACTGCTAGAAACATGGAAGGAAGGAACACTACATATGGCATTCTGCTTGCAGGATGATCAGATGTAGAGGCGTGAAAGTAGGAATGGACTTGGAGAAACTGCTTTTAAGTTTGGATTTGGACACTTACTGGCTGTGTGACTTTAAGCAAGTCTATTTTTATTTTCATT
>NW_007863581.1:0-612 GCF_000696425.1 Galeopterus variegatus
GGTGATGGGCCATAATAACCAACTACATTGTATATTGACAAAATAAAAATTTAAAGAAAAATAAAATAAAATAAAATATAGACAACGAGAGTATGGAATAAAAGGAGAAAGAGAATGAATCACACACGCTCACAAACACAGACACAAATTTTTAAAATTAATGGACAAAAACTTCCCAAAGTTCATGGATGACATACATTTGCAAATTTAAGAAGCTCCGAACATCCCAAACAGGCTAAATTATAAGAGAACTCATGGTGGAATATCATAGTCAAACTACTATTAAATAAAGATAAAAATAAAATGTTGAAGGTAACCAGAGAGAAAAATAACACATTACAGAGAGAGGAACAGTAATTCAAATGACTTGGACTTGTCAGAAACGATGGAGAACCAATGATAGTGGAATAACATCTTTAAACTGCTGAAAGAAAAATGACAACGATGATGACTTATCAATGTGTAATTCTTACCCTGGTAAAACATTCTCCAACAATGAAGGTGTATATTTTCAGATTATTGAAAACAAAGGGAATTCTCTGACAGCAGATCTGTACTACCTGAATGCTAAGAAAGCTCTTCAGGCTGAAGAAAACTGATTCTAGAAAGAAA
>NW_007863582.1:0-612 GCF_000696425.1 Galeopterus variegatus
ACCGGTAAGGGGATCTTAACCCTTGACTTGGTGTTGTCAGCACCACACTCAGCCAATGAGCTAACTGGCCATCCCTATATAGGATCTGAACCCATGGCCTTGGTCCTATCAGCACCACACTCTCGCAAGTGAGCCATGGGCTGGCCCTAATTGAGCATTGTTTTAATGATTCCATTTTATCTCTTCTTTTGCCCTCCTAAAGAATGTTTTTAATGGTTAGCATAGATTTAAATTAATCTGAATATGCCTTCAAATAATCATTTATCACTTCAGGATTAGTGCAATGACTAAACAGCAGTATATTCTCAATTCCTACCTCTTTTCCTTTGTACTATTTTTGTCATATCTTTCAATTTCACATATGCCATAAACATGTAATACATTATTACTATTTTTTCTTCAAGCAATCAATTATGTTTTAGAGCAATTAAAAATAACATAGAAAATTTTATTTTATCTTCATTTATTTTATTTTGAACACTTTATTCAGTTATGTAGCTCTCTTTCTACTTTTAAATTCCTTTTGCCCGAAGAACTTTCTTTAATACTTCTAAATCAGAGTAAGAATGCTAGCAATAAATCCTTTCAGCTTTTGCTTGTCCAAGAAAATAT
>NW_007863584.1:0-612 GCF_000696425.1 Galeopterus variegatus
TTGTCCCGCTCTTCTCACCCTATGCCCCTCCTCCTTCCCTTCTCTTCCTCCACCCCAACTGCTCCACAACATCGTAGAATATAAAATTAATTCATTAATTAATTACCTTTTTTAAAAAAAAGCATGCTCCTCGGTCAGAAGCAATGCTTTATGGACTGCCATAAAGTGGAGTAAGAAATTCTGTAAGCTCATGACGTTGGTTTTGGCAGAAGTATTACAAAGATGGAAGGCAAATCCATATTTAGAGTTACTGTTTAAGTGGAAAAAAAAATAATAACTTGCCAAAGGCCAGAGAAAGTTGATACACTGTGTTCTGGGAAACATTATTAAGAATGATGCCTGAGAGCTGGCTGGTTAGCTCACTCCGTTAGAACGTGGTGCTGGTAACACCATTGTCAAGGGTTCGGATCCTCCTACAGGCCACCTACCAATAAAAAAAAAAAAAAGGAATGATGCCTTAGCTTTCATCAAAAGCAATAGAAGTCAACAAGAAAAAAACATTTTGAAACTGCTTAAAGAAAACAAACAAATAAAACCTTCAAGCTAGCTTTCTACAAACTCGGAACATATCTTTAAGTTGTCTTTGTTAAAAATTACTGTTAATAGGGTGGA
>NW_007863585.1:0-612 GCF_000696425.1 Galeopterus variegatus
CAAAATTCTTTAGATACAATTACAACAACTATATAAGCAATAAAAGAAACATAAAAACATATATCAATGAGAGAGAAATACTAGGAAAAAGTGATTACCTTTGAGTGGTGAGATTATGGGTAATAATTTTTTATCTATTTTGTGCTTTTGTATGCCTTGCAAACTTTCAAAATGAGTATAAGCTTTTAATAATGAGAGGGGCTTTATAAGGCTTTTTCATCCTGATTGGGATATAATAAAACATTCTAATTTAGAGACTTGTTTAAAGTAAGAGAGATTATAGTGCAGCCTTGTTAAATTCATGTGAATTTATCTATGGTTCCTTGAGACAACTACAGGTGCAGACTGGGACCATGCAACATATGAGCTTTAAAATTCAAAATAAATAATTTAGAGTCTATCAACGAAATAGAGTGTGTGGAAGTGGAGCTCACGATTTTATAGAATCGTGAAGAGAGTCTCCTTTTTACGGTGGTATTTGGGCAGAGGCCGATCTCTGCAACTATCCTGTGTAAGAAAATTGCAACAAGGAAACAGCAAGTTCAAGTGTTCTGATATCAGAGCAAACTAAATGTATAAACAGAGGGACTTCAGTGGAGGAAAAGTTAAATG
>NW_007863586.1:0-612 GCF_000696425.1 Galeopterus variegatus
TTGATTAGTTTAATTTGATTGGTGGAATTAGTTTGATTAGTTTAATTAGATTGATGAGATTCATTAGTTTAATTATATTGATGAGACTTGTTTGATTAGTTTAATTAGATTGATGAGATTAGTTTGATTAGTTTAGTTTGATGGGACCAGTTTGAGCACTTAATAATATTGGTTGGATTAGTTTGATCAGCTTAATTAGATGATGAGAATAGTTTGATTAGTTTAATTTGATGATGAGAATAGTTTGATTAGTTTAATTTGATGATGAGAATAGTTTGATTAGTTTAATTGGATACATGGGACGAGGTTGATTAGTTTAATTAGATCATGAGAATAGTTTGATTTGTTTAATTAGAAGGATGATACTAGTTCGATTAGTTTAATTTGATTGGTGGGATTAGTTAGATTAGTTTAGTTTGATGAGTATAGTTTGTTTTGTTTAATTACATTGATGAGATTAGTTTGATTAGTTTAATTAGTTTGTTGAGATTAGTTTGATTGGTTTAATTAGATTGATGAGACTACTTTGATTAGTTTAATTTTATTGTTGGGATTAGTTTGATTAGCTTGCTTAGTTTGATGGAACTAGTATGATTTGTTTAAATAGATTGA
>NW_007863587.1:0-612 GCF_000696425.1 Galeopterus variegatus
GCAGTGCACTTCTGACGCAGTCTATTGACTCTTCTTTGCTATACGGAATAGTTAACATTCTTTTGGTCAATATGACAGCTATTCAATTAAAATTGGATTACTCAAAGAGGAAAAATGTGTTAAAGAGATTCTTGAATTCAGAATTTAAGAATGAATTTAAGGATTCAAACGATTTTAGAACTTTGTCTCCATCTTTCCTCTGTTCCTTTCCATATGTATTGGACTGAATTATGTTTCCCCACAAACTACCTGAAGCTTGAATTGTGTTCCCTAAGTTATATGTATTAGAAACTTGGTCCCCGCTGTGACTGTTAAGAGGGTGGGAAATCCTATCATGCTAATTGAAAGGTGGGGCCTTGAAGAGCTGATTAGCTTGCAGGACCAATCCAATAGTGAATGGATTAAAAATGGTGGTCAGGGGCGTGGTTCTAAGGGCTTTAAAAGAGAGGAGAGTTTGTCTCTCTTTCTCTGCTCTCTCCACTTCCACCATCTTGCAATCTGAGACCCCTGGGTCACTGTTACCACCACTAGGTGGACTTTGGAAATCCCAGCCTCAGAAACTGTAAGCAAATAAATTTTGTTTTCTTTATAAAATACCCGGTTCTGTGTATA
>NW_007863588.1:0-612 GCF_000696425.1 Galeopterus variegatus
CCTCCTTCTACAATTCGGATTTATGAATGTGAGCTTTTTTGTTATGTTTCCACAATTCTCTGAGTCCATGAACTTTTTGTTCAGTCAATTCTTCCTGTGTTGTTTACATTAGGTACATTCTAATGACATGTCCTCAAGTTCACTGATTCTATCTTCTGTCATCTCCACTCTACTATTGATCCCATCTGGCAACATTTCTTTTCTATTCTTTTTTTTTTTTTTTTTTTTGGTTTTTGTATTTTTCAGTTTTATAATTTCCACTCGTCTCTTTTTTATAACTTCAATTTTTTTTTGCTGAGGTTTCCAATTTTGTCACTCATTTGAAGAGAATTTGTAATTGCTTGTTGAAGAATTATTTCAAGCTCACTTCCAAAGCTTGTCAGATAATTCCAACATCTTATTCGCTTTAGTGTTGGCATCTGTAGGTTGTCTTTTATTATTCAGCATGTCATTTTCTTCTTTCTTGGTGTGGTGAATTTCTATTGCATCCTGGATATTTGGAAACCACTTTGTGAGACTCTGGATCCTAAGTTTAATCTCCATTTTTGGCATGAGTCTTTGGTGTAACACAGAGCTGTGTGGCTTATATGTTCAGATTTGTGTTCTGATACC
>NW_007863589.1:0-612 GCF_000696425.1 Galeopterus variegatus
CCTCCATGGCCCCCACACATGGGCTGAGAGTGCCCCAGCCTTAGGGGCTGACATCTCTCCTGTCAGGCCCCACTGACCCTGCCTTGCCAGGGTCCTGTCACCACTGAGGTGGGCTGACCTCTGCAGCCTAGGACCTTCTTGAACCCAGCACCTGTGGTTTCTTGAAGACCTGCTCAGCTCCCTCGGAGCATTGCACCCTGAGGCCCCCATCCTGCTCGGGCCCACTGCCCCCATCTGCACCACACCACAGCTGGAGGAGCCAGAACCAGCAGGGGCTGCAGGCCAACTTTTAATCGGAAACAACCGTTCCCAATGGTTAGCAAGTGATCAGATCCCTGTGTCAGGGCATCTGGCTTGAGATTCTTTTTTTTTTTGACAGCTGGCTGGTGTGGGGATCTGGACCTTGACCCTGGTGTTACAATACTGTGCTCTAACTGAAAGTGAGCTGAGAAGCTTTATTAAAGGAAAAGAATCTGCTGGACTGCGCTCAAAGTGGAGGACAGCACCAGGTGTGGGGGTGAGAGAGCATTTATAGGGTGCCAAGGGCTGGCTGGTACAATCAAGGAGGGGCATTATGCTAATGTGGAAGCTATGCGACCACGGTGGAGAACA
>NW_007863590.1:0-612 GCF_000696425.1 Galeopterus variegatus
ATTGAGGAAGTTCCCTTCTATTCCTAGTTTGCAGAGAGATTTTATCAAAAATAGGCATTGAGTTTTGTCAAATGTGCTTTTGCATCTATTGAAATGATCATACTGTGCCTTATATGGTGTCCATTTGTGCTTCTATTAAAAAAAACCATAGACTGGTAATTTATAAACAATAGAAATTTATTCCTCATGATTCTGGAGACTGAAAAGTCCAAGATCAAGGCACTAGCATGATTAATGTCTGGTGAGGACTGTTCTTTGCTTCCAAGATGGAACCTTATTCTGCATCTTCTGGAGGAGAAGAACACTGTATATTCACATGGCAGAAGGAATGGAAGGGCAAGAGAGAGTTGCCTTCAACCTTGAGCCCTTTCATAGGGGATTCTAATTACATTCATGAGAGAAGAGCACTTGTGACTTAGTCGCCTCCCAAAGGCCACACCTCTCAATACCGTTGCATTGAGGATTAAGTTTCAACATGAATTTTGGAGGAGACACTATCATTCAAACCATAGCATATGGCTTTTCTTATTTAATCTGTCAATATTTTGAATTACACTCAATTTTTAAGCACAGATATATTTAGAAAGTCATAGAATAAATGCTATAAAAAAA
>NW_007863591.1:0-612 GCF_000696425.1 Galeopterus variegatus
AGAGTGTCAGAGTTGAGCAGCAGTAACTGAGATCATACGGCAATATTTACTATCTAGCTCTCTAAGAAAAAGTTTGCCGACCCGGGAGAAAAAGGCTTTCGTTGTGTTAACAGTTGCATTCCTGTAACTAGCGCTGTACTGATTTCCTGGAGTACTGAGAGCACATCTGGAACAGTAGCTGCAGGAAGATATTCTTCCTGATCGAGCAAACCGTCTTCAGCATAAGCCAGGCTGGCGGGTTAGGTGCGGACGTAGTAGACTCAGCAGCCCTGCACACTTCAGGGTTTTGATGGTGACCTTTAACTCTGGGATCTCCCTAGTGGCAGGGCATTTGCCATTTGGGCAGGGAGAGGGAGTCCTAAGGACTTCCATTTGGTCCTTTTTACCATAAGCAGCCACTTCTCCAGGACAGAAGGCCTTTGTGAGGATACTGCCAACTGATATGTGTATCTACCACAGTGATACTCTCACAAACCAGGGAAATAACCACGAAATGCGTTGAACATCTCAATGAGCCTATGAAAGGGAAAACGAGGATCGACAACTCTACGTGCTTTCTAAGCCCCGTAAGCCCCATCTGCCAATGGCATTCGGATCTCCAGGAATTAGCAT
>NW_007863592.1:0-612 GCF_000696425.1 Galeopterus variegatus
CCTTTTGCCTCCAGAACTGTAAGAAAAATTTCTGTTGTTTTAAGTCTCCTAGTTTGTAGTACTTTGTTATGGCAACCTTAGGAAAGTAATACATATGGTGAAAGATGTCAAATGAGAACAAATACATACATGATGGAAAAACGAGAAATATGTATGGACGTTTAGAGGAAGTATCCCAGCAAAATAAGAGGATAAGGTAAAAAGGAAAAGAAAAGAGATTCCAGGAACGATATGACCCAGTGAAGAGAAAGGCAAATGTATTTCTTAGGATTACAATAAAGTAGTCATAGATGCTAACAAGTCTACATAGAAAAAGAATGGAGATCTCAGGTCCTGACATCTCTGAGAAAAGGAAAAAAAAAAAAAAATAACTGACTGACTGACTACCTGGTATAATGGCCCTTGATCAAACATGTAGTGAGATACAACTGGAAGGTGTGGGATGAATAGCCAAAAGTTTCAAAGTACTCTAAAACAATGCAAAAAAACAGACAAATGTTAACTTAAGAAAAAATAAATAAAGACTAAAATGTGATTACATTAGACTTTGATATTCAGCTGTGGATTTTAGTATAAATATAATAAAGTGATCACTTAGTGTAGATTTAGCCT
>NW_007863593.1:0-612 GCF_000696425.1 Galeopterus variegatus
TAACTATATAAGTTGGCCAAATAACTTGTCTCTTTGAATCTTCTTGGAAAGATGAAGGGCAGGCTTGTGTTGGATGCAGCCCTATGCTTGAGCCCCTGTGGTAGGTGTCTGATAAAGTTGCTTGGTTTTTGCAAAGGTACTTCCATCTCTGAACCTCAGACTCTTCATCAGTGAAATGAAAATGATCAAGTGCCCACATCCTTCCCTTATGTGGCGCTCTTCAAGGCCACAGGCTATAAAAAATCACATGGACACACCGGCTTTAGTTTGTACTTACCCCATTTTTCCCTTGCTAATTGTGTTGGGAAGCCTCATTAAATACACCTCCAGAACTAAGGCTGCCTTCCCCCCAAGACTCAAAATGGGAAAAGTGAAGAATATTTCCTTTCCTCTATCATTATCCCCCAATACTCAAAATGGGAAAAGTGAAGAATATTTCCTTTCCTCTATCATTATATGAACTTAGGATTTATAAAACATCTCAGGAGGAAGGAAATGATTGTTGACTTTCTGATAATATTATCTCCTTACTTGGTGCTTCTTTCTCGCCCTTATTCAGATGGAACACAGAGAAATAAGTGCTGTGGGAGGAATGAAATGACATTTAAGGGA
>NW_007863594.1:0-612 GCF_000696425.1 Galeopterus variegatus
CTTTGAGGCAAAAAGGTTTTACTTTTGATGAAGTCCAATTTGTCTATATTTTCTTTTGTTGCTTGTGCTTTGTAACAACATCTAAGAAACCACTGCCTAATCCAAGGTCATGGAAAATTTATGCCTATGTTTTAAGAGTTTTATAGTTTTAGTTCTTACATTTAGGTCTTTGATCCATTTTGAGGTAACTATTTTATATTGCATGAGGTAGGGGTCCAACTTAATTCTTCTGCCTTTGGCTATCCAGTTGTCCCAGCATCATTTGCTGAAAAGACTATTCTTTCTCCATCGAATGGTCTTAGCACCCTCATTGAAAATCAGTCCCAATAAACTGAGGGTTTATTTCATAGCTCTCAATTCTGTTATACTGATGTACATGTGTATCCTTATGCCAGTACCACAACGTCTTGATTACTGTAGTTTTGTAGTACATTTTGAAATTGGGAAGTGTGAGTCCTCCAATTTTTTGGGTTTTTTTCGAGATTGTTTTGGCTATTCTGAGTCCTTTTAATTTCTAAATGAATATTATGATCAGCTTGGCAATTTCTACGAAGAAGCCAGTTGGAATTTTGATGCAGACTGCACTGAATTGGTACACCAATTTGGGAAGTG
>NW_007863595.1:0-612 GCF_000696425.1 Galeopterus variegatus
ACCACTGCAAAGATACTGTAGATAATTAAAATACACTTTCTACCTGAGAACTTTCCTGGACATCAACTACAAAAGTTGAAAATTAAGGATTCTGTC
Source organism: Galeopterus variegatus (assembly GCF_000696425.1). Classification (NCBI taxonomy): domain Eukaryota; kingdom Metazoa; phylum Chordata; class Mammalia; order Dermoptera; family Cynocephalidae; genus Galeopterus; species Galeopterus variegatus. The sequence goes on from NW_007863595.1 coordinate 97, forward strand.
AAAAAGGAATAATATTGGTTCTTTCAACTTTTATGATGGTGCGTATTAACATGGTAAAGTAAAATCTTCCGTGACTTAGATGTTACAAAATATCTTAAGTCTTCATATAGCCCAGACATCAATATGAATGCTTTTTAAGAAACCTATAGCTGTCTGGTTTGGGAGGTAAATAAAATGTCATCCTTTTTAAAAATTTAAAAATTATACTAAGGTAAATGATTCATTTTTCTCCCGCTGACTGGCTGAGAGAGGCGCGGGAGCAACACCGAGGCTTGCGATCCCGTTGCCGGTCCCCGGTCCGGTACGGGGGCAACACTGAGGGTTGCGATCCGTTGCCGGACACGGAAAAAAGACAAAAGACAAAAAAAAAAAAAAAAAAAGAAACCTATAGCTGTCTGGTTTGGGAGGTAAATAAAATGTCATCCTTTTTAAAAATTTAAAAATTATACTAAGGGAAATGATTCATTTTTCATTGACGTCATTGAAAATAATATTTTTGATAGACTCCTGTTTGAT
>NW_007863596.1:0-612 GCF_000696425.1 Galeopterus variegatus
GATCCCGTTGCCGGTCCCTGGTATGGGCGTGACACCAAGGGTTGCGATCCCGTTACCGGTCAGTAAAAAAGACATAAAGGAAAAAAAAAAAAAAGTCTACCAACAAAGAAAACCCCAGGACCAGAAGGCTTTGCTACCAAATTCTACCATTTAAAGAAGAACTAACACCAATTCTTCTCAAACTCTTCCAAAAAATTGAAGAGGAAGGAATACTTCCACAGCACCCTCATACTAAAACCAAAGAAACACACAACAACAACAGCAAACTATGGTCCAATATCCCTAACAAACACAGATGCAAAGATCCTCAATAAAAAACTAGCAAAGAGAATCCAACAGTGTATTAAAAAGATCATACACCATGATCAAGTGGGACTTATCCCAGGGGATGCAAGGATGGTCCACCATACACAAATCTATAAACGTGATACATCACATCAATGCAATGAAGAAATATAATGTATGATCATTTCAATAGATACAGAAAATGCATTTGATAAAATTCAATACCCGTTCATGATAAAAACACTCAACAAATTAGGTATAGAAGAAAGGCACCTCAACACAATAAAGGACATATATGACAAACCTACAGCTAATATCATACTGAAT
>NW_007863597.1:0-612 GCF_000696425.1 Galeopterus variegatus
CCTTCCACTGTTCAAGTGATGTTCTCCCTTCAGACTAGCAGAACTCGCAAGGCCATCATATGTCAGATTTCCTTTCCCTCTTTCAACCCTTCTACCAAGCCTCAGAGCTCTGTGTCCCCAGTGCTCTGTTGCTCAACTGTCATCCTTGTGACTAAGCCCTACTCCTCCAACAAATGTCAGCTTAAGTGTCTGCTCCTCTGAAAAGCCTTCCTGCATATCTCCAGGTGCTCTGGATCCTGCTTCCTTCCTCTGTAGCACCCTGCATAGATTGGCATAACACCTATCATCCTGTATTAGAAGTAACTGTTCAAATTTCAAATTCGGAATCTCCCAGTAACTAACTGGAATACTGAAGTAGCCCCTGGGTGCCAGTGTGCCCAGCCAGATGTCAGCCTTCTGCGAGAAGCTCCTCAGCCTATTTCCCTTATGGAAGGATCCCAATATATCATTCTGGATGACAGGTTCAGACTCTACTATCCAAATAGGAAAAAAGAATAAAACTTACTCTATTAAAGGCCCATTTTATGACAATACTTTGATCTCTCTACGCATTTTTTCTTGTAATATTTAGAATAATTGGCCAATATAGGAATCATAATTTCCATTTTATAG
>NW_007863598.1:0-612 GCF_000696425.1 Galeopterus variegatus
CTCGGCGGGAGCGCTGCCACACTTCCCAAGCGGCGCACTAGCGCAGTGCGCCACCGGGCTGACCCCTTCTTTCAGGCTTCTAACTCAGTTTATCTGAAGCATATCTTAAGAATTGTAAGGTGTAGGGTCAGCCTGTGGCTCACTTTGGAGAGCGTGGTGCTGATAACACCAAGTCAAGGGTTAAGATCCCCTTATCAGTCATCTTTAAAAAAAATTAAAAAAAGAATTGCAAGGTGAGTTTAAAAAAAAAAAACAAGACCATGCTTTTCATCAATTGATTATTAACAACTGTATGCATTTAAACATAAAATATTTTCATATTTAAAAGTCATTTTTGAGACTCCCGAGAAGATGGTGGCCTAGAGGTGCCCAGGGCATATTTCTCCTGCCAAAGAAGATTAATATAGGTCGTATAACTTCGTATAATGTATGCTTAATATAGGCCAACAGCCACTACCGCTACAGTTGCCAGAGCAATTGTCCAGTCCCAGAACCATTGCCATTGCAGAGCAGCTCACCACAGAGCAGCAGTCCTATGAGTGGCCCATCACTGCAATGGTGGACTCCATAGATGTGAGACAGGCAACTACAACCACCACCACCACTGCCACC
>NW_007863599.1:0-612 GCF_000696425.1 Galeopterus variegatus
TACGGGCGCGACACTGAGGGTTGCGATCCGTTGCCAGTCACAAAAAAAGAGACAAAAAAAAAAAAGAATGCATGCATGAGACCTTTTAGACATGATTTGATCAAACAGACTAAGGTTTAGGGCTTGAGTTCTAATTGTATAACTCTGAGAATGAATTCTGGTTGGTCAGTCGATTAGCTGTGTGACCTTTTGTCAGTCTCTTATGCTTTCTAAACCTATTCTTCATCTGTAAAATGGGAATACTAATATTATCATCCTCATAAGGATTAAATGAGGGTAGTTCATACAATACATTTAACATATATTAATTACTCAATTATATTAACTATTATTTTATTATTATCTTAATGATCATAACTTCCATTCTCTTCATTTGGACTTACAGCCTGAGTGTCAAGAGATATCTAGCTAGATCTTCTCTTTTTCCATTTTTAGTACTGACTGCCTTTGGAGGGAAAAATGTAAGCTTTAGTAGTAACATGTGATAAAATACCCTCAGATCTCTCAGTAACTAAAAGCTAATCAGAAAGAAAAATTTCTTAGTGTATATATAATTATATGCAGAGTATTATAACAACTTTATGTGGTAGCTTGAACTATAGGTTATTATTT
>NW_007863600.1:0-612 GCF_000696425.1 Galeopterus variegatus
TTCTTCCAATCCAAGAGCATGGGATATCTTTCCATCTTCTCGCTTCCTCTTTAATTTCCCTCAACAGTGGTTTGTAGTTCTCATAGTAGAGATTTTTCACATCCTTGGTTAAATTTATTCATAGGTATTTTATTTTCTTGGTGACTATTGTAAATGGGCTAGCTTTCTTGATTTCTTTTTCTTGAACATATTTTATTGATAGGAAATTCTCTCCCTTGTTCCTTAGCCTACTTTCTCCTACTAGAATTTAGTCTTATAGGCCCCTAACTCAATTATTCTCATGGGAAATTATTTACTCCATTATTTAATTGAGTACTGAAAACAAGCCAGGCATTTTTTTTAAGTGCTGAGGAAAAATGAGAAAATAAATAAATAAACAAACAAATAAATAAATAAATAAGGAGTTCTAAAGGAGCTTATATTTAACATGAGAAACAGACAAAAAATAAATAGTAATATGTCAGATGCTGATAACTGCTCTGTAAATAAATAAAGCAGTGAAAGAGCGACACTAGGAAGGGAGGTTAATGTTTTATAAAAGGCGGCCCTGGGCTACAGTGCGCTGCTTGGGAGCGCGGTGGCGCTCCCGCCGAGGGTTCGGATCCCACATAC
>NW_007863601.1:0-612 GCF_000696425.1 Galeopterus variegatus
GTCTACTTTGGCTTTTGCTGCCTGTGCTTTTGATGTCATATCCAAAAACTCATGTCTGAGATCAATGTCAAAAAGTTTTTTTCTCTACATTTTCTTCTAGCAGTTTTGTAGTTTCATGACTTTGATCTCTTTAAGTCTTTAATCTCTTTTTAGCTGATTTTTTATATAGTGTAAAATAAGGATAAAATTTAATTTATTTATTTACATGTGGCTATCTAGTCTTCCTCAGACCATCTATTGAAAACACTCTCATTTTGCCATTGTGTATCCTTGGCATCCTCGATGAAGGTGAGTTGAACATACATGCTTAGGTTCATTTCTGGGCTCTCTGTTCTTTTACATTGTCTATATGTCTGTCTTTACATCAGTATCATGCTGTTTTAATTAGTGTGTTTGTTCTTCTTTGTCAGGATCACCTTGGCTATCAGAGTCTGTCAAATGTTGCCTCATTTGAATTTTAGGATTGTTTTTTCTATTTCTATGAGAAACACCATAGAGTTTTCAATGGGGATGGCACTGACTCTGTATATTGCTTTGGGTAGTATGGACATTTTTACCAATATTATGTTTTCCAATTAATGAACAAGGAATGTCTTTCCATTTACTTGCATC
>NW_007863602.1:0-612 GCF_000696425.1 Galeopterus variegatus
TGACAAATGTTCAGGGTGCACATGACTTCTCAGAGAAAGGTCATAAAACTATAGCATACTGACTCAGAAGTCTCATCTTCCTTTCTGAGCAATGCACCTGAGGGGTTTTCAGTGTCTTTCACACTATAACCTAATTTAGGAGCACTGGTTGGATCTGCCTACGAGTTCCAACTCATTTCCCAAAGATGAATCTTTCAGCATGCACACCACTTGCTTTTAGTGTGATCTCTGAACAAATCTTGGCTTCTCTTGCTCTCATAGTTTTAGCAAGTCAATTATTCTTCCATAAGATGTGGTTTCCTGGGAATTTGGTAAGCTGACATTGCTTCATGTTAATTTATTCAAGGCTTGAACAGTTACATTGATTAGACAACTCCACAGCACCAGGTCTCAATGCTTGTGAAGTTGCTCTCTTTGAATTTCAATGTGGTTAATGACAGAAGAGTGAGGCTGGTATGTCTTCTGCTCTCACCTCTGTGAAAGTTTAATAGACATTTTCAAGGTTCTTGCTAGAAATGAGTATTATTTTTGTGTATACTCTGAAGAGAATCCTCTTTAGCACCCACACTTAAGTGGAACAAGTTTATTGTGGTGCAACTCATACCCTTTCAG
>NW_007863603.1:0-612 GCF_000696425.1 Galeopterus variegatus
CAGTGGAGAAACTTGACAAACACTACCCTAACCAGGTGATCAAAATCAGTATCAACAGTGCTAAGCCATGTTGATAGTAAGTAACCTTTTTTTTTTTTTTTTTTTTGGTCCTTTTTATTTTTTGAGAGCTGCCGCACTGCGCTCAGCCAGTGAGCGCACCGGCCATCCCTATATAGGATCCGAACCCGCGGAGGGAGCACTGCTGCGCTCCCTGCGCCGCACACTCCCGACTGCGCCACGGGCTCGGCCCAATAGTAAGTAACCTTAATAACATGTGGTGAAAATGGCACTTCACCTCTGTGATCTTTTTGCCAAAAACATATCCCCAGTCTTATTATGAAGAAAAACATCAGACAAATACCAGCTGAAGGGCATTCTACAAAATATCCGATTAGTGCTCCTGAAAACTGAAGATCACCAAAAGCAAGGAAAGTCTGCAAAACTAGCACAGCCAAGAGGAATCCGAGGAGTCATCACAACTAAAGTTAATATGGTATTCTAGATGGGATACGGGAACGTAAAAAGGACATTAGGGAAAAACCGAGAAAATCTGAATAAAGTATGAGCTTTATTAATAATAATATATTGATATCGGTTCATTAATTGTGACAA
>NW_007863604.1:0-612 GCF_000696425.1 Galeopterus variegatus
TCATTGATCTTTATGAAAAGTTTGTGAAGTTTATGGGGACAAAGCTCCAAGGAAAACAGCAGTTTACAAACGGAAAACTCTTTTTAAGAAGAAATGAGATGATGTTGAAGGTGAAGCCCACAGAGTGGACCATTCTTGTTAATCAATTAGGAAAAAATAAATTTTGTTCATGCCCTAAATGAAGAGGCCCAGTGATTACCAGCTGAAGCAATAGCTAACATTGTTTTCATTTCAACAGGTTCAGTTTACTCAATTCTGACTGAAAAAATTAAAGTTGAACAAACTTTTTGCTCAATGGGTGCCAAAACTATTGTACCCAGATCAGCTGCAAACAAAGGCAGAGCTTTTGATGGAAATTTTAAATAAGTGGGATCAAGATCCTGAAGCAGTTCTTCAAAGAACCGTAACAAGAGATGAAACATGGCTTTAGCAGCACAACCCAGAAGACAAAGCACCATCAAAGCCATGCTAACCATGAGGTGGAACGTGGTCCAGTCACAGCAAAAGCAGACCAGTCAAGAACAAAGGTCATGGCAAGAGATTTTTAGGATGCTCAAGGCATTTTGTTTATTGACTTTTTGGAGGGCCATAGAACAATAACATCTGTTTATT
>NW_007863605.1:0-612 GCF_000696425.1 Galeopterus variegatus
ACAGTAATACATCAAAAAAATTTTACACTGTGATCAAGTGGGATTCATCCCAGGGATACAACGATGGTTCAACATACATAAGTCAATAAATATGACATACCACATTGACAAAATGAAGGACAAAAATCATATGATTATCCCAATAGATGCAGAGAGAGCATTTGACAAAATTCAACATTACTTCATGATTAAGGCTCTCAGCAAATTAGATATAGAAGAAAAGTATCTCAACACAATAAAATCCATAAATGGCAAACCAATAGACAATATCATCATGAATGGAGAAAAGCCTAAAGCTTTTCCCTTAAAAACAGGAACAACTCAAGGATGCCCACTGTCACCACACCTATTTAACAGAGTATTGGAGGTACTAGCCAAAGCAATCAGGCAAAGAAGGAAATGAAGGGCATCCAGATTGGAAAGGATAAAGTCAAACTGTCCCTGTTTGCAGATGTCATAATCTTATATATATATAAACCTTAAAAATCTACCAAAAAAAATATGTTAGAACTGATTACAAATTTCACTAATGTTGTAGGATACAAAATCATCAAGCATAAAATCAGTAGTGTTTCTATATTCCAGTAATGAACTAGCCAAAAAAGAAATCAA
>NW_007863606.1:0-612 GCF_000696425.1 Galeopterus variegatus
GAAGAAGACCACAGATTTAGTGCCGTTCTCATCACATTATATAATGGATACGTACTATCAAAATGAGTTACTACATTTCATGCGAACCATCTTCAGGTGGCTGAGGCAGTGTTAAGTTTCTCCATTGTAAAGTTCTCCCGCAACTTTTCATACTGTGTTCTTTGGAAGGAAGTCACTATGCACAATCCATATTTAGGGGTGAAAAGTTATAGTCTGCATCCTTGAGGGGGCAATACCAATATATTTTTTATTGGAATTACTATACTAAATGAGAAATCTATCTATTGTATTTTATTCTATTTATTTGCTTTTATAATTTAGTCATTTATTTTTATCAATATGAACTTGTGAATACTTATTTTATATTTTGGGTTGTAATCCAGTACTACCTTACTTACTTTGCTGCTCATATTTTCTAACTTTGGTTATTGGAGTTCTTTCAGTTAGCTACTATATCCATTTGGCATACTTCAATACTTTTTTCTTTTTCTTTTTTTGAATACTTATTTATATTTTGACATTACATCCAGGATCATCTTGTATATTTCCTGTTACAGTCCTAGAATCAACCATTTGTCCAAGGAGCCCTGATTTCTTTTAATTGGACAATGG
>NW_007863607.1:0-612 GCF_000696425.1 Galeopterus variegatus
CATTATAGAGATTTTTCACATCCTTGGTTAACTTTATTCCTAAGTATTTTATTTTTTGGTGTCTACTGTAAATGGGCTAGCTTTCTTGATTTCTTTTTCTGCATGTTCACTGCTGGATATAGAAATGCTACTGATTTTTGTGTGTTGATTTTGTATCCCACAACTTTGCTGAAATCATTTATCAACTCTTAAGAGTTTTCTGTATAGGCTTTAGGCTGTTCAATATATACAATTATGTTATCTGCAAACAGATGAAGTTTAACTTCACCTTTTACAGTCTGGATGCCCTTTATTTCCTTCTCTTCTCTAATTGCTCTGGCTAGTACTTCCAACACTATGTTGAATAGGAGTGGTGAGAGTGGGCATCCATGTCTCGTTCCTGTTCAGGATGATATTGGCAGTGGGCTTTTCATGTATGGCTTTAATTGTGTTCAGACACTTTCCATCTATACTTAACTTGTAGAGAGTCTTTAGCATGAACAAATGTTAAATTTAGTCAAATGCTTTCTCATCATCTATAAAGATGATGATATGGTCTTTGTCTTTGATTTTATTGATGTGGTGTAACACATTTATTGATTTGCATATGTTAAACCAACCTTGCATCCCTGG
>NW_007863608.1:0-612 GCF_000696425.1 Galeopterus variegatus
GCAACACTGAGGGTTGTGATCCGTTGCCGGACACGGAAAAAGACAAAAAGACCAAAAAATAATAATAATAAAATAAAGCTGAGATACAATATATACAGATATGTTGGTATAATCATAAAATAACTCAAAGTAGTTTAAATAAGAAAGTCTTTATAGTAGATGCATGTGGGAAAGATAAATAATGAAAATAAGATTTCTTTTTCACTATAATCTTGTTTAGATTTTTAAAATCAATGGGATTACTCATTTAAATACAAATATAAAATTAAAAAGCTGGCAGAAAGGTGAGCCAGGAGGATTTCTAAGCTAGAAACTTTGAGAGGTGGTGGAGGTTGCTGAAATATTATGGTAGGAAGCATATGACAATGCAGATGTAAAACATAACCCTGAACCTTTTAACAACGGAAAGGAAGAAAAGGGAATGTAATAACAATAAACCTCGTATGCAACAATAAGTGTTTTGAAAGACTGCAGATCTATGAAGGACTAACTACATATGAAGGCTATGAAAATGGAGATGGGAATATGGTCCTCCAGGATCTGCTTAAGTACAAGAGGGTGTTGCGAGAAGAAGAATGATGATGAAAGATTCACATCAACTAAAACTTAAGA
>NW_007863609.1:0-612 GCF_000696425.1 Galeopterus variegatus
GCGGGCGCGGCACGATACCCCGACAGACGCCACTCACTTTGTCCAGCGCTCCAGCGGTGCCCTCTGCGCTCCCAGGTCCACCAACTCTCCGCGCTCTGAGTTCCGTCTGCGCCAGCTCCGGGGCACAGCTGGCTCCTCCTGGGGGCGATGCAGCATCACAGGGCTCCGGCCCAGCCCGGGCCAGGGCGCCGACCCTCCCTGCGGGGCCCTCTCAGGAAGGCCCCGGACCCGGGTCTGGCTCATCACTTATAAAACAGAAGGTTGGGCTTGCTCTGAGCTCCCCAAACACAAGATATGGGCTCCCTGCGCGTGCCCCCACGTCACAAAGTGGTAGGGTCCAGGGACATTATCCTAACTACAAACGGGATTCAATCACACACTGGAATTCTAAACGTTGGGGACCGACGGTGCCCCCGTCCCCCAGTCTGCAGGTCCAAGTAGCACCCTTATTTCATTGCTGGCAGCTACTTTGGACCTTCCTACTGATGGACAGTTAGACAAAGATAGTGACAACAGAGAACAGAAACAAAGCATGGACAGCTAGATGAAGAGGCTGCAGCGCGTTTCCAAACACAGAATGCTGAGCCCGCCTTCCTCCTCCCCGCCCCCTCG
>NW_007863610.1:0-612 GCF_000696425.1 Galeopterus variegatus
ATTCACTAAGTTGATGTATGAGTAGAGTTTTATTTCAAGGGAACTCAATAAGAGGACAATACGATAACTAACATAAAGATATAAAATGAAGGGGTATTCAAATTTTAATAGGAGAAATGAGGTCTTTGCTCAAATCCTACTATCTAGTTGTCAAACGAATATTTAAGTGGGTTTAAAATTGTTGTTCAGTCTGAGACATTGACATGACTCAGCCAGGCCCTGACCAAAATGTTCTGAACTGAGAGAAATTGCCTTTGGAGCCTACAGTTTCATCAACACACTTAACTGAATCTAGAATGTTGGCACTAATTGCAATTTAAGGAAAAACGTACCAGAAAAGGTTGGACATATGAGTTTCATTTTATATTTCACTACTAAATACAAATCAACGAATTGACAATATGTATCAACAAAGTAACAACATAGTATCTTAATGCTGTTATTTTGGCACTGATCACTTTTCATATGCACATTTGATTTAAGAATTCCAAATTTCATTTTTTGCTAAAATAGCATTCTTTTATTAAATAATTGAGATCTTTTATTTATTTATTCTAAAAACTCTTTATTTATTGAGCCTAGTTTTACGTATTAGGCACTAGATACTGCACA
>NW_007863611.1:0-612 GCF_000696425.1 Galeopterus variegatus
TGATGGCAGTTATTTCCATACATTCTTTCCAACTTTTGCAATCTCAATATTTTTTTAAAAAGTCCCCCACAAATTTTATTTTAATTTACATTTCTTTGATTACTAGTGAGGATGAGCATTTTTTTCATATTTTTAGTAGTCGTTTGTGTTTTTTCCTTTTCATTTTGTGCCTTTTTTTTTAAAGTGAATGTATAAAAACTTTATAAAGGGCCAGCCTGGTGGTGCACTCGGTAGAGTGCGGCGCTTGGGAGTACGGCGGCGCTCCCGCCAAGGGTTCGGATCCCATGTAGAGACCGGTCCGCTCACTGGTTGAGCGCGGTGCAGGCGCGACACTGAGGGTTGCGATCCCGTTGCCGATCCCGTTGCCGGTCGCGGTACGGGCGCAACACTGAGGATTGTGATCCTGTTACCGGTCACGAAAAAAGACAAAAAGGAAAAAAAAAACTTTATAAATATTTTGGATTTAAAACCTTTTTCTATTATATTGTTATATTTTTGCAAATATTTTCTCCTGGTGTGTTATTTGCTTTGCAACTTTATTCATCTTTTTTAGAATTTTTAATAAAATTTAAAATAATTTATGATACACATGCTATTCTGAACTTTTATGGT
>NW_007863612.1:0-612 GCF_000696425.1 Galeopterus variegatus
GGACCAAAGACTGACCGGTGAGGGGCCAGTTCAAGGCAGCACGTTCTGATTTATTCGTTCCACCACTTTCCACAGTATAGGCAGCATTTCAGCACTGCACGGGCAAGCAAATTGGTGACAGTTCTGATATTTAAGAAATTTACATCACACATGCATACACGTCAACAAAAACAAAACTGAGATTGGAGGCTATGGTTGTAGGTCGTAAAGATGTATTATGATAATAATACAATAATATACAATAAAATAATCATGTCAGTTGACTTCTGGGCTCCCTTCAGGTTAACATCAGAGCTCATGTAGTAATGTTACTAACATTTGCTCCTTTCATTTTTTTCTCATGACAAGTGGGGAGAGAATAAGTCTACGCTGACAGCCTTGCCAGCACTCCTAAATTTAGAATATCCCTGCCCCTTTCTTGGTCCTCGAGAATTTCTGCATGAGTGGTGCTCCCAGGACAGAGCAAAGAAGACATTTCTCTTCATTTAGAGAGGGAAGGCTGCTTTCCTGTGCTGTGGGCCCCCTTGCTGGCCCTGCCTTCCTGTGGGGGCCAATTTGTGCAGTACTGCAGGCTCAAGTGGTCATTTTGGGGGGATAACAGTTTTTGTTACA
>NW_007863613.1:0-612 GCF_000696425.1 Galeopterus variegatus
AGGGTCAAGACAGGCCTCGGTCTGCTCAGCAACAGCCAGAAAGGAGAGTTTTATAGGGCTCCACCTCTGCAAAAACCAAAAAAAAAAAAACCCTCCAAATGGGTGTGAACGGCTAACAGACAGGGAAAGCAAAGAGTGCTGAGTCCCAGAGGACATTGTCGGCGCCCAGACCTGGGTTTCCAAGAGGGCCACCTTCTGGAGCCAGGGGACAGGGGTCTAGGCCACCACCGTGATAAGCCAACAGAGAGCCAGGAAAAGACCAGGCCAGGGCCGGGGCCAATCCACAGGGGCAAACTCCCTCTTTCCCTCCTCAAAGCAGGGTGTCCCAGCAACAGTAAATCCTGCAGCCTATCAAAAAAAACAAAGTGCAAAAAAAATCGGTTGTGTCCTCTATGTTGGAACAGGGTGTTCTGAGAGTCATTTCCCCAGCGGAAGGGGTGGAGGACCTCGGACAGCCTATCACTTGGGCAGGACACAGATAAGAGGCTTTACCTCCTTAGCCCTCCAGCCTGCGGCCCACTGACTATTCTTTTGATGTAATCGCTTTTTTGTAACTTTTTTTTTTTTTTTTGTCTTTTTCCGTGTCCGGCAACGGATCGCAACCCTCAGTGT
>NW_007863614.1:0-612 GCF_000696425.1 Galeopterus variegatus
GTAAAAATTAATATATACAAACATATTTCCTGTAATATAAAGGGAATTTTTATGTAAATTGCCATTATTGTTATGTTTATTAGTATACTGAATAATTATGAATATTATAATGAATAAAAACATTTATTCAATAAACATTATATGCCAGGCACTGTTCTAGATAATAAAGATTTAAAAGGGACAAACATCCTTCCCCTCATGACTCTTTAATTAGTAATATATGTAATTAAAAGTACTCTTGCCAGTTTTTGAGCAGACAAAAATTTTAACTTTAGCTTTATAACATTAATTTTATGTATCTATTGGGGAACATTTCTTAAAGAATTATTGTAGTAGTGAAGGAACAGAAATGAGGTCCAACATTATTTTTAAATGTCTTCTTGCAAAAAAATTTCCCTGTAGGTTAACTCAACTTGGAGTTTCTTAATTCTGAGTCGTTAAATATCCCTTCTGATCTTTATCTCAGCGACTATGCATATCATTTATCTAAGTGGCAATCTTTCCTAACCTAGGCAAACATTGTCTTCCCAAATCCATTTGATCATGGAAATCTGGCAGCAGAGGAATATATATATATGTACAAATTCAATACACAAAAGAGTTCATGTCTTT
>NW_007863615.1:0-612 GCF_000696425.1 Galeopterus variegatus
ACGGTAGCTCCACAGCAGTCACAGCCACCCTGGTGGTCTTCCGGGGCATCCTGGGGGCCCTCTGGATCAGAGCCATTTGTCCTTTATACTTAAGTCAGATAACCTAGGGACAACTGGGTGCGAGTCAGATAACCAAGGAACACCTGGGCACACATGCACAATTACATCAGACAATAGCCAAGGAACACCTGGGCACACATGCACAATTACATCAGACAATAGCCAAGGAACACCTGGGCACACATGCACAGTTAACATATTTACATCAAACTGGCTAAATCATGCTCAGCAAGATTCCAAACAGCTGAGGGAGCCTGACCATTTTTCATTTTCCTTATGGGCTCTTACCTCAATACTGACTTCATGTCAATCAAAACAGGGGAGAGGAGGAGCAAAGTGAGAAAGTGAAAGTAGAAATAGAAAAAGAAAACAAGTTGTCACTCACCCTCTTGGGTTCTTGGCTTCCACGGGTCAGAGGGAGATTGTTTTTAATCCTTTTTTGCTTCCCAGCCAATGCACCAAGATGTTAAGGGAAATGTGTTTCCCAGTCAGGGAACCAAGATTTTAAGGGAAACTTCAGGTTCAACCAAGATATTAAGGGAAATTGAGGAG
>NW_007863616.1:0-612 GCF_000696425.1 Galeopterus variegatus
GTATTCTTGTCTGACAATCTCTGTCTTTTAGTATTTTGAATATATCATCCCATTCCTTTCTCTCTTTTAGGGTTTATGACTAAAAGTCTTATGTTAGCCTGATTGGGGCTCCCTTATAGGTGATTTGATGCTTCTCTCTTGCAGCTTTTAAGATTCTCTTTTTGTCTTTGAGTTTTACCAATTTGACTACAACATGTCTTGGAGAAGGCCTTTTTGGGTTGAATATGTTTGGAGATCATTGAGCTTCCTGGTTCTGAAGATCAGTGATTTTTCCTATACCTGGGAAGTTTTCTGCCACTATTTTGTTGAATATGTTTTCAATGCAATCTCCATTTTCCTCCCCTTCTGGAATGCCCATGACTCGGATATTTGAGCGCTTAAGGTTGTCTGATATCTCTTTCAGATTTTCTTCAATGCCTTTGATTTTTTTTTTTTTTTGTCTGCTTGTGTTATTTCAAACAGACCATCTTCAAGTTCAGAGGTTCTCTCTTCAACTCCCATAAGCCTGCTGGTTAAACTCTCCGTTGTGTTTTTTATTTCGCTGAATAACGTCTTCAGTTTGGCAAGTTCTGCTACATTTTTTTTCAGGGCATTGATTTCCTTGTACATTTC
>NW_007863617.1:0-612 GCF_000696425.1 Galeopterus variegatus
GTCCTTCTCAGACTTTCCTCCCTCCTGGTCTTGCTGTTGGTTTTCTGTAGAACCACCACTTAGGAGGGCAAACATATTTGAAGAAAGACAGGAGTCAAATCCTGGCAAAGAATCACCAAAAAATGGTGCTTTTGGTTATTATCACCATTTTAAACAAATTTATTAAAAAGTGTGCTCCTATTATGAGAGTGACGGTGCATGAGGATTGAGATCTCCAAAGAGTTTGCAGAAGGTGGGGTCCCTGCTCTCAAGGGAATGAAATCTAAGTTGGGCAGGAGGCAGAAGGAAGACGGGAGGCTGTTGGAAGCCCCTCTCCCTTGCAGAGGATGCTGAACGGAGGTTTGTTGCACCAACAGCCAGGTGAGTTAGCAGTTGGGGGCCTTGTCAGTGCGGGGCCAGAAAGAAGGTGGGGGAGAGCAGGAAGAGAGATGCTGCCATGCGCTGAACGTGCAGAAGAGAAGTGAGTTGCAGCTCAGGGTCACATCGGTCATGACATTTCCTATTTTAAAAAACACTTTCAGGCAGAGATCCAGGAAATGCCTAGCAGTGGCCTGGGTGGCATTTTTGTCACTGAACCCAGCTTTGAATCATGGTGTTTTTCACTGGATCCCC
>NW_007863618.1:0-612 GCF_000696425.1 Galeopterus variegatus
GATGAAAATTTAGCTCCTGGATGCTTAAACAATGTCATGGTTGCCCTTTGTTAAAAAAAAAAAATGTGTGTATGTGTGAGTGTTTGTGTGTGTGTGTGTGTGTGCTTGCATAGGCATGGCTTTAACGTGTTTGACTCTACTCTCTCTTCCCTTTCTCATTAAACGCTCTGCCCTCATTCTTTCCCCTTCATCTCTCCACCCTGCTTCAGAAAAGAAGAATCTTTATCTTTAAAGCAAATGTTTTATCCATTATAGGAGTTCACTATGTCCTCAAGCCTTAAATCTTTGGAGGCAAAGTCAGGAAGAAGGCAGACTCTCTTGTTTCTTCTTTGCTTTCACCCAATTACATTGCTCTCTCAGGTAGTATAGCCAGCACGGAGCAGGTGCTCCTCTGCAGGGCGATGTGAAGGTGGGAGGTATGCTGTCTGCAAAGAGAAAATATGTTCGCAATTATGTCAAAACACAGCCTGGGATTCCATTCACCATGCTGCCAGAAGACTTGATTATAACCAGTCTGTGGCCAGGAACTCTATGCTATTCACCTGTGCAGATACTTTGCCTGTCACCTCCCATGCCTGTCATATGTATCAGCGGATCAGGAGGAAACATCAT
>NW_007863619.1:0-612 GCF_000696425.1 Galeopterus variegatus
GAGCAGTACTACATTTGTGTAGGTACATGCTAGGACACATTGCTGGAAACCTTTTTTCAGAATGATGCAATTGGAATAGCAATCCAACTTGCTTATAACAGGTTTTGCCCACCAACAGAACAAATTCAAAGCTATGTGCTGATTAATGATAATGTTCAGGCCAGATAATAATATATATTCAATTTATCCATTTTAATATCACCCTATGTAACAAAAGATGTCATACTGTGATTGCTTTTCCTAAGTCAATGTATTTCTCAGGGCTTTGGTACAAGGTGAGTCAGTCCATTCCTCAGTCTTCTGAGAAACAAAGGAAGCAATGGATTTTAAGATCTAACAAGTTAGATCTTATGGAAGCTAAAGGGAAACTCTGGTAGGCCAGTCTCTCAGCTCCTGAAATCCAGGCAGATGGATTCACCGATGAAATTTTCTCCAGCACACAAGCTGACTCTCTTCCTTCCTTCCCCCTCTCCCTTATTTCCTCCCCCGCCCCTTCCCTATCCTCCTTCCTTCCTTTTTGTGTCAAATAATGATGTCAAGTGTCTCATCTCTACCAGCATCACCGGCTGCCTTCAGCCATACATCAGAAAGACTGATTCTCTCAGAACAACC
>NW_007863620.1:0-612 GCF_000696425.1 Galeopterus variegatus
GCCATGTGACCTTGGGCAAGTTACTTACCCAAGAAACCTTCGAGCCCACCTATAAAATGGCAGTGAGCACGCCTGTCCAGACTAGCTGTGCGCATTACATGGGCAAGGCTGTTAGGACACGGAGTACGAGAGCAGCAATGCGTGGTCGGTCCCTCTCACCGCACTGCCGGACAGGACCTGGCAGAGTACTCACCGAGCTAGGATCCTAGAGTCTTGAATTCTGGATCTGTCTCCATCACTTCCTCACGGTTTGTCCTTGAGCAAGTCATTTATCTCCCTGGGCTCCAGCCTGAGCATTGGACTCAAGAGCCCCAAGGTTTCCCTTGGCTCTGTGAGGAGCATCGTCACTTCCGTAGGGCTGCTCAGGCAGTTTCTGCTACTAGCATGAATCTTCTTTTACCTGTACCCTGTTCTAATGTCTTCTATTTCACTAGCCACAGTGATCCTCCCACCTCCAAAGTAGCATAAGATTATCTGTGTGCATCACTCACGGTGTGGTTGATTATGAACAGCCTTCTTTTTATTTTTATTTTTTTTTTGTCTTTTTTATCTTTTTTCCGTGTCCGGCAACGGATCGCAACCCTTAGTGTTGCCCCCGTACCGGACCGGGGA
>NW_007863621.1:0-612 GCF_000696425.1 Galeopterus variegatus
GGCAGCTACCTTCCTGGCACAGATGGTTGCTACACCTAATGACGACTGCTTGTTCTTTTCTTTGTTTTTCACACATGTTCAGGATGGCGCCTGGATGATGTAAAGGGGGAGTGACTATGGTGTTGGATAAAACCTCACCCCATTTACGGGGCTTAACATCATTGGTGCAAAGAGCCTTCCAGGCTCGTGGACACTTCATGATCTTTACTATAAGCATAGGCAGGAGCCATGCATGCACGCATGACCTATAGGGTGATTGGCTTGGTAAGTGGAGACCCCCAACAGAATCCCCCGCCCATTTAGCCCATTTATGAATAAATATGTAGGCTTTGAGTTGAATAAATGGAACTGCTTGACAGAACCCCCACCGCGTCTGAGTCTTCCTTTGCGAGCCAGGTTGGGGCCGGTGGCTGCACCTACCTATCTCCTGGGCTCTCCCGCCCTGCTCCCTCTTGCACCCAGAGGAGAAGGCATGGTGTAATCTTCGGCCTCATTCCCTTGAGCCAAGCACGGTTTAGCTAGTTGTTGGGGCGCCAGTGCAGGAGCCGACTCCCCCCCACCCCGACAGTTTCTTTGTCAAAGATCAGTTGACTTTATTTGTGTGGGTCTTCT
>NW_007863622.1:0-612 GCF_000696425.1 Galeopterus variegatus
TCCCAAGGACTTGTTCTCTGTCTCGCCTGCAAGGCTGGCACCAAAGTCCCTTCCCATGATGTCCTCATGGTGCCATCCATCAAAGCTCCATGGTCTCTGGTTTCCTGGGATCACCAATAGATAACCCAGAGTGGAGGAGCTGGTGGCATTTGTGACCAGCTCCCAGAAGCAGGCTTGGGTTGCAGCAGGTGGATGACAAGTCCTTTTGGCCTGCAGGGCTCTGCCACCCCCACATCCAGAGGCTGCTGCCCCGGATGCTGCCCCACAGCTCACACTAGAAGCAGAGGATTAACCAGGCGACATCGCCTGGGTGCTGACAGCCCCAGAGCCTGTTGCCTGGGTGAGAGCCCCTTTGCTAAGCCCTGAGAGCCTTGGAAACCAGGAACAACTGGGTGTGCAGGAGACAAAGAAGGTCAAGAGGAGAGAGTATGGGCTCCAAAGGAGGCCCATCCTGCTGTGCCCAGGCCTGTCCACAACCCCCACACCCTGGGCATGGCTACCAGGTATATCTCACCTTTGGTATCCAGTACCAAACTCCTGAGCTCCCCTTCTCAAACCCTCATCTCGTCTCAGTTCATGGCAATGCTGTCCTTCTGCAGCTCAGGCAGAAGC
>NW_007863623.1:0-612 GCF_000696425.1 Galeopterus variegatus
TTAATTTTATGGTTTTTATTGAGAGAAAGTCATAAAGTAGTCTAAACCATAAAAAAAAAAAAATCAAAGACTAACATGCTTGTGCTGTACAAAGGCATATTTTCCATTATTTGAATATTTCAAGGTCTGAACAAATTTACTGAATATATCATAACTCCTTTTAAATTTCTGGATCATTAGGACAAGCCAAGAACAATGAAAAAATGCCCACTGAAATTGCATAGCAAACAGAGTGGAGAAATAATAGTATTATTAAAGTAAAGTTATTTTCTTTTATATTAAAATGCTTTTTGTGGAATACTCATATTTGTTATATGAACATCCCAATAAAAATATGACTTTTTAAAACCAGGAAAATGTTTTCATTTTAATTAAATCTCTTTTGCAGTAAAAAGAATTTGAATGATGGAATAGTCATAGATAAGGTATTCAGAAAAAAAGTTGTTTTCTGCAATGTATGTGTCATAACTATATCAACAATTACATTTTCTTCTACCTCCAAGCTATGTATACAATTAGAAAGATAACTATAATGTATTCTGAATTGATGATAACTGTTACATTCATATAGTTAGATAAACTTAACTTAGTTATCCCAATTACTGTCACCCT
>NW_007863624.1:0-612 GCF_000696425.1 Galeopterus variegatus
CAAATGGCAGTTTCTGGATGGTGCAGTATGTGATAGTTCCATGGTCACGTACTCACTTCATTCCTCTTCTTCAGTAAAATGGGTTTCTTGTTCAAAGCAATGTAAGATGGAATCTCACATTAATGGCTCAAACTCTTTTTAATCCCTGCCACAGCAAGTAAGGTAAACCCCATTCTTGGAATGTGTATCCATTTTCGTCAAAATGAATAACAGCCCCTTCCAGAGTACAAAAGTTCAATGCAATTAACTTGACACGAAGTTGCAGATTTTGTCTCACAAAAGGATGGTATTATATCTGGACTCCACACTTATCTCTTTATATCACTCTAGATCTCTGTGACTGGTTGGTTGAATATTTTGTAGCAGCATCTGTGGTTAGATCAGCCTTGGAGAGTGAGTGTTCAGGCTGGGCCCATGCACAGTCTTCATTCCACCATCACAGATACTCCTCTCTTGGACCCATTCTGTCAACACTAGGGTGGCCACTGGCTGAGGATGGCTGACATCAACTGACTGGGTCACTCTCTATCAATGGTTATTGAGTTCTTCTGCAGGACATGTGCTCTTTTCCGGGCCTCCAACCAACCAACCAACCAGCCAATCTATTCTCCA
>NW_007863625.1:0-612 GCF_000696425.1 Galeopterus variegatus
AGGAAACAGGATTTGAAGATAACAAAGATAAGTCCTAGCTGGAGGCCAGAGTTCTGATTGCTTCTGGATCAGAAAATTTTCCCAACAGGATTGCCTACAGAGTCTATTGACTTACTTTCCTAATGTCTCAAATCAGGCCATAAATCAGAGGAAAGAGTATACACAGAGTTTATTCTTAAACCAAAGAATGAGTGAGAAAGAGAGAGAGAGAAAGGTCAAAACATTAGTTATTGATTTTTTGGCAGGTAAAATTAATAGCAGTTTCTCCTTCTCCCCAGTTAAATCCATGTCCTAACTATAACCTTTCTTTCCATGAAAAGCCCAAGAAACACATGCAGAACCTTGTGATTACTTCTTTGATTGAGCCTGTTAAATCAAAATATTATTCCTCATGGGAGGCTGAATTGGTATTTGGATGGCTGATGTGAAGTTTTCCATTTTGGCTGTTCCCTCTGGCAGCCCTGGAGAAGCCTTTCTTTCCTTAGGGACCCAGAGTTTCAAAGCAAAACCAATTGGAATGACAAACTGTGGCCAGTGAAGCCCATAGACAAGTTATATGTTTTAATACAAGACAGAAATGAGAATCAATTACTTTTGACCCAATATTCTTAC
>NW_007863626.1:0-612 GCF_000696425.1 Galeopterus variegatus
TAGTACCTGTCTTTGCCAATTGCTATCTGTGAGATTCTGGGCAAGTTGCTTAAGCTGTTTTAAGGGTCAGTTGCCTCAACTGTAAAATTAGGATGAAGATAACAGGCCTACCTTAAATTAAATCAAGTGTGTTAAAAATTGTAAAGTACATGGAACAATATGTCACACTAGATGTTAAAAAAAAGAAGAAAAAAAAATCCCTAAGCTTTTCCTGTTTCAGCATCTGCCCTTAAACGTGTCTTTTTCTGAGACTAAAGGATTTCAATAGAATGAGTTTTCTAAGTTTATTGAATGAATTAAATGAAGTATTCCCATGATACAGACCTAAGAGACAAATACCAGGTAAGTACTGAACAAATATTGTCTATAGCTATTAACATTTCTACTTAGTTGGGTGTTCTTTTATATTTCACTATTACAAACATTTCTGAAATGACCATCCATACACACATATTTTTGCATGACAATGATTTTTCTTTAGATTGAAATTTGAGAAGTAGAGTTGCTGGGTCAACAGTATGGATGTTTAATATTTCAATATTGATAACCAAAAGAATCCGCTCTGACCAGTTCTGCTAAGTTACAGTGCCTTGGGAGATCTGGGATAAGTCA
>NW_007863627.1:0-612 GCF_000696425.1 Galeopterus variegatus
CGGGAGCGCTGCTGCGCTCCCAGCGCCGCACTCTCCTGAGTGCGCCATGGGCTCGGCCCCACAGATTTTTTTTTAAGTAAAAGGATTCAAATAATATGAGCTAAGTTAAATCATTGCAGAAATATGAGATGCTGCCTTTTTTTTTCTTTGCCAATTACAAGGATTGGTCACAGTAAGTAGAGAATCAGCCAAATTTTGTTACTGGGTGTGGCATAATGCAGAAATCACTTGTAAAATTATATTTTAAAATAGCAATATGAGGGCCGGCCCGGTGGCGCACTGGAGAGTGCACCATTTGGGAGTGTGGCAGCGCTCCCGCTGAGGGTTCGGATCCCATGTGGAGACCGGTTCCCGCTCACTGGCTGAGCGCAGTGCGGGCGCAACACTGAGGGCTGCGATCCTGTTGCCAGTCCCCGGTACGGGCGTGACACCGAGGGCTGCGATCCCGTACCGGTCAGTAAAAAAGACAAAAAGGAGAAAAAAAAAATAGCAATATGAAATAATAGGTGATACCTTCTCTTTGCCAGTATAACTCTGTTAAAATTAGAGTTTGTGTTTGCTTTAGAAAAAAAAATGACACCAAAAATCCAAAAATAATATTAGATTTAACCA
>NW_007863628.1:0-612 GCF_000696425.1 Galeopterus variegatus
CTAGTTGCTGAAATAAGAAAATGCAGTCAATAAACATTTTTCATCCAAAGGTTGTATCCATTAATTCTTTTTTTTTTTTCTGGGATGAGAATGCCTATAACACATCAGATTTCCAGGAAGCTCTGTGACCCAGAAAATGTTAAAGCAGTGCATTAGTAACCTAGTATCATGACTATTTGAGGTCTGCTTTATGGCAATCGTCAAACCCTGTGCAAGATTTAATTCTGCAGTACATCAGACATTTAGCCTTTCAGCCCAAGTAACAGCATTAATTCTGGAGGAAGTACCTGAGAAAACTTACAGTTCTGTGTAAGGAACACTGGAAGTCAGTATGCATGGCTTCTGGTAGAGGTTTTTCTACTAACTTTATGGATGAAGTGGGCAAGCCATCTTATCTCCCTGGGCCACAGTTTCCATATCTCTATAGTTAGGGAACTGGACTAACTGGGTGATTTCAAACCTGACTTGGGATTACTGGACCCCATCCACCATCAGCTGAAAGAGACTCACTACAGTTAGTACTCCAAAATCTGATTTTTTTAAGAAAGGTAGTCAAAACATTACATCAGGTAGAAAAACCATTGTAGCAGACACTCTAGGATCACTTCTAGC
>NW_007863629.1:0-612 GCF_000696425.1 Galeopterus variegatus
ATCCTATATAGGGATGGCTGGTGCGCTCACTGGCTGAGCGTGGTGCAGACAACACCGTGCGGAGGGTTGGAATCCCCTTACCGGTCAAAAAAAAAAAAAAAAAATACATATGCACGGCTTAAAATTCAAACGGGGGAGGAGGAAAAGTAGTGAAATAACTGATACAAAACTGTGCTATCTACCCAAAGTGAATCATTGTACTGCATATGCATGTATTGAAACAACATACTGTACCTCACAAATGTGTACAAGTAAATGTTAAAATATTTTGAATAAAATTTTTGAATAAATGAATAATAAATAAATAAATAATGTGTACAGTACAAAAAGGTACATAATGAAATATAGGCTTATATCCCACCCAGACTCCCCAGTCTCCCTCTTAGATATTAAGTTTTTAGTATCACTCCATAGATGTATTTAAATATCCTTTCTAAAAATGCAAACATACAATACACACTGTTGTGTACCTTGCTTTTTTGCAAGCAACAATGTATCTTGGATATCATTCCATATTTTTGAATGACAGTGTAGTGTTCCATTTCTGTATAAATTATTAAATGATCACCAACAAAGATAACTTTTTTAAAAAATAACAAAAGCTGGGGCTGA
>NW_007863630.1:0-612 GCF_000696425.1 Galeopterus variegatus
CAAAATGTTTCTTGAAGGTCGGGACTACACTCGTCTTGGCCATAGTTATATTTGCACAGCATAGCACTGTTGAGGGAATGAATGAATGAATGAGTGAAATCTCTTCAATTCTTTGGGTCTGTTTCCTTATCTTTAAAATTGAGAGGGCAGACAGGATGACTTCTAAGATCCCTCCCAAATCTACAATTCAGGAGTCTGTGAATAGAACTGAAGTGGAAACCTGTTGTTTTTGTCCTCCCAGAACCCCCTTTTCCTTGGGGAATGGTGGTCCTTCCATTCCACATGGTCCCGATGGGCTGGGAACCATTGTGATGCAGACCCCCATGCCACCCTGCAACCTTTCACCACCACAGGAGTGGGAAGGTGACCCAGGCTGGAATATAGAGTTCCACCCTCCTCCAACAGTGATTGGTCAGAGGTAGGAATAAGACCCAATCCAAAATTGTCTCTGAATTTATACATGTATGTTGAAAAACTGAAGTCTGTTTTGTCTGGTGGGCTTCCTATGCTAGAAGGCTAGAGGTCTCTTAGTGACAATCTGCCCATTATTTGACAGGGAGTGTCTGCAAAATGAAGCTAACACACAAAGGAAATCAGAGCCAAAACATTTTG
>NW_007863631.1:0-612 GCF_000696425.1 Galeopterus variegatus
ACCAAAATACTCACAAGAGAAGGAGAACTTAATATTAGAATTGTCTCAGTGTAAATTCTGCATTGGTTTGCCAATAATTAGATTGGCTAATAAAATAAACTTTCTGAAATGAAGTTACCAGTCTATAAGATGGTTTTGGTAATACTTAAATAGTATTATTTAAAGGATTAAATGGGACAGCACGTGTAATGTACTCAACATTTCACCTTTCATGGTGCTCAATAATGTCTGAAATATGGGTTAGTAGAATCATATTAATATAGGTGCTCTCTTATTTTCTATCCTCTCTCACCAAGTATTCCAGGTAATTTTTTCTATCTCATTGAAATGCTTTGCAGAAATAATTCTAATGTTTGAGAAATATTTCATGATATAGATTAAACATAATTGTTTAACCATTCCTCTATTGTTGAGTCCCCTAATTTTTACTATGCAAATAAGGCACTATAATCTTTGCCTTGGTTTTGAGTTGTTTTCCCTCGGAGACAATTATTGTACTGCAATAATGGGTTCAAAAAGATGAACAAGTTAGAGGCTCTTAGCACACAATTCCAAATTTCTTCATGAAAAAATTGAATAAATTTCCATCCTAACAAATTAGTAGTAGTAGTA
>NW_007863632.1:0-612 GCF_000696425.1 Galeopterus variegatus
TCACTCTAATTATATTTGCCTCATTCTCTACTTGACCTTTATTAAAAGTTAATTTTTTTTTCAGCATGACATTTGACTAGAGGCAGCCAGCTCTCACCTCCAGTGCAAAAAAGTCCAAAGAAACAGGGAGGATAGTCACCTGCAGCGTGCCTAGGAGAAAACAACAAAATCCAGAAAAACAGCGAGGAAAACCCCCCAAGATCTGTAAACTTGAGACAGCAATATAGAAAGACAAGGGAAGCACCTGACCGGACAGGGTGTAGAGACTGGAGAGACCATGCACTGCTGGGACAAGGTAGGCCGAGGCATCAGCAGCTCAAGCTTCCAACACAAATGCCTGCAAATCAGGCTGCAAAGTAATTGTATGGCCCTCATGGACAGTGAGCCCAGCATGGGGAGCTACTAAGAGCCCACACAACTGTATTTTTCCAGAGGGGATGTACATACCAGGTCCCCCCCCCCTTTTTCCTGGGCTGCTGTTGGATGTTACCATTTTGGGAAAGGAACTAGGGGAGTTCAGGTTCTCACCAACCCAGCAGCCTCAACCACCACAGAGGAGAGTGTGGTAAGAACATGCTAGCCAGACAGAGAGCAGTGACTGCACCAGTCCCC
>NW_007863633.1:0-612 GCF_000696425.1 Galeopterus variegatus
ATCATGGTTTCTTATGCCTTCATGAACTCCATCAGTCTTTCCTCTTCCCCTGAAATCTAGCGGCCCCAGCTTGGCAGTCATTGCTTTTTAATAGTTGGAAATTGGTTGATTATAGGAGAGGGTGAGGCTGGGTACGGTATATTCCACCATTTTGATTGAAAGTTAAACATATGATTTTTATTCTTTATTCTGTTAATATGATATATAGCAGTTATTG
Organism: Galeopterus variegatus; assembly: GCF_000696425.1. Classification (NCBI taxonomy): domain Eukaryota; kingdom Metazoa; phylum Chordata; class Mammalia; order Dermoptera; family Cynocephalidae; genus Galeopterus; species Galeopterus variegatus. The sequence continues at coordinate 218 of NW_007863633.1, forward strand.
ATTTGTGTATGTTAAAACAACCTTGTGTCTATGGGATGAATTCCATTTTTTTATGGTGAATGGTTTTATTAATGTGCTATTAAATTCTGATTTTTAAAATTTTGTGGAAGATATTAGCATATATGTTTACAGGGATATTGACCTGCTGTTTGTGTCCTTTTCTGCTTTTGGAATCAAGAAAATGCTGGCCTCAAAGAATGAGTTTTGAAGAGTTCCCTTCTTTTCAATTTTTTGGAATAGTTTGTGGAGAAGAAATATTAGTTCTTTAAATATTGTGCATAAAACGTTTGTGAAGTCATCAGATTCTGAATTTTTCTTTGATGGGAGAATTTTTATTAATGCTCAATCTTGTTACACATTATTACTGTGTTCAGATTTTCTATGTCTTCTTGATT
>NW_007863634.1:0-612 GCF_000696425.1 Galeopterus variegatus
ATCAAAAAGATGGTGAATAAATGCTGGCGAGGGTGTGGAGAGAAGGGAACACTACTGCACTGCTGGTGGGAATGTAAATTAGTACAACCACTTTGGAAAACAATTTGGAGTTTTCTCAAACAACTACAGATAGATCTTCCATATAATCCAGCAATCCCTCTTCAGGATATATATCCAGAGGAATGGAAATCATCATGTCGAAGAGATACCTGCACTCCCATTTTTATTGCACCACAATGGAGTTATTTTTATAATGTTCCTGGTTTTTAATAAATAAAGAAATCAAATAAAAGTTTATTCGTAAGCATTTCTCAATAAATACTACATTCCACAGCCCAGGGTAAGGAAAGGTCCACTGGTCCTCTGCATCTCTGTGATATGCTAGGTGTGTGAGGAATGCAAGTTTCCTGATGTAAAAACTGATTAGAGTAACCTTATTTACAGGCAGCTTCTAATAATTTTCTCTTTCCCTTGAGAACCCTGTTATCCTAAATGCACACAGAGGAAACAGTAGTTTCTTAATTTATTCATGATTAGCAAGGTAAGTCCCACTTCCCTTGAAATTAGTGTCCTAATAATTTCTTTCCTGAGTTTCTCATAATTACACCTGAG
>NW_007863635.1:0-612 GCF_000696425.1 Galeopterus variegatus
GCTTCATTGATGGTGCTCTCAATCCCCACTCCAGTTCTTAGTCGTGAGTGTGTGTGTGTGCATGCACAAACACAAGTCCATCATAAACACTTTTGGAAATTTGAAGAAGCATAAATCCACCTCCTAAGAATAATATCTCAAACACAAATACAAAAAATAAAATATATAGGAGCACAAATAAAACCAATTATACTGAAACATAGTTATCAAAGTATTTTGAAACTGTGATAGTGTGGTATGGGTGCTTTTGAATAAGATCTAGTGGCCATCTAATAGCTAAAATAATTAAAAAATAATAGTTAACAACATTTTGAGATTTCTGCAACATTTTTTTTGATATAAAACCATCTGTGATGACACAATCGCAGGTACTGAAATACTGTCTGCATTCGTACTTAAAAGAAATGTTAAATTTTAATTGGATTTTAGTAAAAAATAAATATCCTTGATGAATTTAGATGCTAAAATCTTCAACAAAATACAAGCAAACAGAATACAGCAACATATCAAAAAGATTATACACCATGATCAATTTTTTTCTTCTAAGTTTGCAGACCTCTTGCATTCCATTCATAGACCTCTTAAGAGTCTGTGATCCACAGGTTAAGAACC
>NW_007863636.1:0-612 GCF_000696425.1 Galeopterus variegatus
GTATAACATGAAGTTTGAAAACTTTCAAAGCAATTATGTGAACAGACTAGTATTCAATAAATGTTGAGTAGATTGAATTTAAAAATATTAATGATATAATAATTACATGATCACCAGTAATTAAAGTACAGTGAAACTATCAGCCAGATGTAAAATAGAGAGAATTCAAATATCGTGTAAAAATTTCAACAAAGTAAATTTTACATATCCATAATTCTAATATTCAGAGTCACTTCGTAGAGCTAGGGCTGGGGTCTGCTGCTCACAGACCCCTCCATCCCACTCACAAACCCTTCACACGCAGGTCTATGAGCCAGGTAACCAGCAAAAGGTTCCTTGGAGCCTTGACTGAAGTAGGAATAGTCTTTATTCAGCACACATACCTCTGAGAGCTAAGCAGTACAAAGAGAAACTCTGAAACTCAACTGCTACTGACAAAGTCCAAAGAGAAACTGAAACTAAGCAGCTGCCAGCAGAGTAAACATGCTCTATTTTTAGACTTGAGCTCTCTGCCCACCATCCTTCTTCACAAACTCAAGAACACACAATAACAATTAACTAAAAAGATACATGGGTGCACATGCACATGACTCAACCCACACACAACTTGTT
>NW_007863637.1:0-612 GCF_000696425.1 Galeopterus variegatus
TTTACAGGTGAGAGTTCTGGTCACGATGGCAGAAGGCGGTCCCCAGTGTCACTCTCTCCCAGAAATCAATGAATTTACAATGATAAAAATGTATCATTGGCCAAGCTGTGGCCACTGGAGCTCAGGTGAAGAGAAGGAGAGACCTATGGAACTCACGAAGGCAGGAAAAACCACAATGAGAGAAAGAAAAAACTGCTCTCAGCGTTTCGGCCCGCGGCTGCTTTAATGCTGGAGCTCATGGAGCAGGAGCTGGTAGAAGCCGCAGCTGTGCCCTTCAGGTGGAGTTATTGGAGGCAGAAGGGGAGAAGAAGACTTTGGTGGCCCCCAAGACAGCAAGACCACTAACAGGGTTCCCATGGACCCACACAGGAGCGAGGAGCAAGAATACCTGAAAAAGGGGAACCATTCAGACGCTGCCGAGTCATCACAATGGAACTGCACAGGGCCCGTACCATGGAAAGTGTTTAGAGCATGGGTGGTGGGTGAGACGGGCCCACCAGGAGAACAGTGGGACACAGCAAGGACAGCCAATCCACCCCCCTATCAGTGCAGGACCACTCAGAGGAGACTGGTTGGGAATGCAAAATTGCATCGGGTGTAGTTTAATGAAAA
>NW_007863638.1:0-612 GCF_000696425.1 Galeopterus variegatus
AACACAGCCACAGGCTCATGAATATTAGGATGTGGACATATTGGGGGAGTATTATTCTGCCTATGGAGGGGGGAGATGGAAAGAAGGGGGAGGTGGAAGAAAAAGAAGAGGAAGGAAAAGATGAATTTATTACAGGATAAAACTAAACTTTTTGAAAGAAAAGTTCCCACAATCATACAACAAAATCAAATTAAGATTTATGTACAATTTTCTTAATAACAAAATGATTTATAGTGTTAGAGTTTAAAAATAACTTTAAACTAATCTCTTTCTGTGGACAGAAGACACATAATTATTAAACAATTGTAGTTTAATGGAGAAAAAATACCTTTTATCACTTGAAACAGATTGATTTAAAGATTTAGAAAAAAACAACCATTTTTAATTTCAATATGTATATATTAACAAATGAACATGAAACTAATGAGGAAATGTAACTTGCACAAGGCAAATAACTTCTGTAATAACAGGAGGTCAAAGAAAAAATTATTGCAAGCAACTTCAAGTATTTTCAAAAGAAATGAAAGTACATGAAATTGTTGGTTAAGCCTCATTTGCATTTTACTCTGTGTTTCTATAAAAATAAATGTACCCAAAAGACACTGTTCAAAA
>NW_007863639.1:0-276 GCF_000696425.1 Galeopterus variegatus
TACATATGATTTACCATTGATGATAAGGATTTTTCAGACAATGCTGAATTACCTCCCTTCACATCTTTGTGTTGAACTCAGGATCTAGGGGACTTTCTCTGAAGAGTCCCTACATACTTTTTTTGGCAGTTGACCTCTTACACTATGTGTTCAATGGCACATGAAGTCTTGAAGCCCCAGAATAAATTTGCAGACAACTAAGTTTGATATAAGCGGCATATCCCTTGTGATCCTTAATTTCTTTCTTTTTAAAATTAATTTAAAAAATCTTAACAT
>NW_007863639.1:5976-6588 GCF_000696425.1 Galeopterus variegatus
GGGAAGTGACTTGGCATCAGGTCATGCCTGGTCTCCACCGGGGCTGCGTGGGGTGCTGGTGTGCGTTACCCTGCTCATTCCTTACGAGACCCTCTGAAACGGATATTTGTTCACACAGATTAAATAATACATCCAAAGTACTGAAAGAACAAGTGGTCAGGAGAGGTCCAAATCTACTCGCTTAGATCCCCAAATGGGGAGTCTCCACACACCCCCCAAAGCCTTTGATGAGGCTTCCTTGTGAGGCACCAAGAACCACCACCAGCTGGAATGTGGATCTACTGGGATCTTTGTGGCTGTGGCAGAGTGCCCACCGCTCTGGGCTCGCTTCCCTCACCTATGTAAAAGTAGACATTTGAGAGCATCTTTAAGGTCTCTCTCAGCTATAAAAACAGTAACTGCCAGTCCTTAACTGGGTGCTACTGGACATGGGGCTTGCACTCAGTCCGCTGAGCAATGTGACAGGGTGACCCGCATTCTAGCCCGCAGGCTGCTGGTGCGGGGGCGAGATGGCTTCGCCTCCCACAGGGAGCCCCTGCACCAGGCCAGACGCTGCGGCCCCTGACAAAGAGCGATTCTTCTTAGCCAGCCTATGCAGCTTTCTTACTGTTC
>NW_007863640.1:0-612 GCF_000696425.1 Galeopterus variegatus
GTATGTTTTGGTCAATGAGCGTCATATCACTACCAATTCGAATGGGTGGGCTTAGGCCAGCTGGGTGGCGCACTCGGTAGAGTGCAGCGCTTGGGAGCGCGGTGGCGCTCCTGCCGAGGGTTCCGATCCCATATGGAGACCGGTCTGCTCACTGGTTGAGCGCGGTGCAGGCGCGACACTGAGGGTTGCGATCCCATTACCAGTCATGAAAAAAGACAAAAAAAAAAAAAAAAAAGAATGGGTGGGCTTATAAACTCCCCCCCCAAAGAAAACAAAACTTTGATCAGATCTATATTTGAAAACGATCAATTAATTTTTTTTTCAATTTAAAGAATCGATTTTCCCAATTCTATGAAGATAAATCTTTTTTCATCAGAGGTCCATAGACATTTTTTTTCCATTGCTGCTACTGAATCATCTAAAAGCAAGCTCAGATTTTTCCAGAAAGCAAATGAGAGGGCCGGCCCGGTGGCGCACTGGAGAGTGCGCCGCTTGAGAGCACAGCGGCGCTCCTGCCTAGGGTTTGGATCCCATGTGGAGACCGGTTCCCGCTCACTGTCTGAGCGCGGTGTGGGCGCAACACTGAGGGTTGCGATCCCGTTGCCAGTCCCC
>NW_007863641.1:0-612 GCF_000696425.1 Galeopterus variegatus
GGTTTTATGAGAACTTCAAAAAGATTCCAAGCACATGAATAAAAATGGTCTGCCCTGTTCAAATGTGATTTGAAATTATCTTTACAGAAACAACATACAGGATTTGTCTTATGCTAATTACCACCAGTTTACAGCTGAGGTTCCCAAATTGTGTAGATTCACGGAGTCCTTCATGTCATAATAAATTTTCTCACAAAATCCTAGGCCAAAAAATACAGCTTGCAGTTCTACTTATTAAGAAGCATGGTAGTCTCCCTTTTCCAGGGGGGTTCCAAGACCCTCAGTGGATGCATGAAACCATGGATAGTACCAAACCTTATACAGCATATACTAAGTTTTCTCCTATACATGCATACCTATAATAAAGTTTAATTTATAAACTAGGCACAGTAAGAGATTAAAAATAATAACTGATAATAAGATAGAATGATTAGAGCAATACACTGTAATAAAAGTTATGTGAATGTGATCTCTCTTTCTCTCTCAAAATACCTTATTGTATGTAATATTGTCAGACCATGGTTGACTGTGGGTAACTGAAACGAAGGAAAGTGAAACTGTGGACAAGGGCGGACTACTGTATTCATTCCCTAACGATAAGCATCAATGTCA
>NW_007863642.1:0-612 GCF_000696425.1 Galeopterus variegatus
ATGAAATATAAACTAAATACATAAATATTTGCTCTAAGATGTTTGAAAATTTGCTTCTAATGTAATACAAAGGTGTTTTCTTAAATTTTCATTCCATCTTAAATTCTCTGCTTCATTTTATCATGGTTTTTCTTTAACCTTCTTGCTTGTACTCTGTGCTTCTCTGACTTTGTTCTCTGCTTTCTGATTACTCCTCTGGGCTGTTTTCTCTTTTCCTCTGTTTAGATCTTCCAAAGCTTCATTCTGAGTCATCTTCGCTTCCTTTTCTACTGTTTTTCTTTGCCATGTTACTACTCTTAAGTAGTTTACATCCATTATTCCGAATCCTCAAATATAATATCCCATTTTATAGATGAGGAAAAGCCTTTACAAAATAATTAAGAAACTGCCTTAAGTTTTTACAGCTGGTGTTAAAATTGGTGGAGCTGAGATTTAATCTATCCTGTGATATTTCTACATTACCACCTTGGTTTAATTTTTTTTTCTTTCTGTGCTAATTATTTTATCTGGCTTAATGACACATTGAGAGTACTTCAAACAAATTATGTTGGAAGTAATTTGGTTTGGTTTGGTTTGATGATTTCCTTTGGAATGATGAAGGATGAAACTGGG
>NW_007863643.1:0-612 GCF_000696425.1 Galeopterus variegatus
AGGTGATATATCATTGTGGTTTTGATTTGCATTTTCCTGATGATTACTGATTTTTATTTTTGTTTTTATATATTTTTTCTTTTTGGTCTTTTTCGTGACCGGTAAGGGGATCGCAACCCTTGGTGCAGTGTCACCCGCACCGCGCTCAGCCAGTGAGCACACCAGCCATTCCTATATAGGATCCGAACCCGCGGCGGGAGCGTCGCTGTGCTCCCAGCGCTGCACTCTCCCGAGCGCACCACGGGGCCGGCCCTTAGTGATTTTTATATATCTGTTGACAACTTGTATGTCTTCTTTGGAGAAATGTCTACTCAAATCCTTTGCCCATTTGTTAATCAGATTATTTGTGGTTTTGTTTATTCATTTGTTTGTTTTGCTATTGAGTTGTAGGATTTCCTTATATATTTTTGGTATTAACCCATTTTCAGATATATAGTTTGCAAATATTTTCTCTCATTCCATAGGTTGCCTTTTCCCTCTGTTGCTTGTTTCCTTTTTTGTGCAGAAGCTTTTTCATTTTATTTAATCCCATCTGCTTATTTTTGCTTTTGTTGCCATATCCAAGAAATCATTGTCAAAACCAATGTTGTAAGCTTTCCCCCTGTGTTTTCT
>NW_007863644.1:0-612 GCF_000696425.1 Galeopterus variegatus
GCTCCCTCGGGTAGCTGCAGAGCCGTGAAGGAGCACATAGGGACACAGGAGGAGACACAGAAACAGAGAACAAGGAAGACATGGGAAGTGAGAAAAAGTCACAGTGTTGGAGTGAGAGTAAGCATGGAGGGTGAAAGCATTTCACTACCATTGTTTCATTCTTTCCATATGGATAGATGCCATTAATTTATTCAACAAATGTAGATTATAGATGATCCTCGACTTACAATGGAGTTATGTTCCAATAAAACCATTGTAAGTAAAAAATACATTTAACACACCTAACCTACCACACATCATAGTGAGCCTAGCCTACCTTAAAGGTGCTCAGAACACCTACATTAGCCTAAAGTTGGGAAAATTCATCAAACCTATTGTCTAATAAAGTGTTGAATATCTCATGTAGCTTATGGAGTACTGTCCTGCAAATGAAAAATAGGGTGGTTGTGTGGGTACTCGAAGTACAGTTTCTACTGAGTATATATTGCTTCCGCAGCATAGTAAAGTCAAAAAACCATAAGTTGAAACATCATAAGTCCGGGGCTGTCTGTATATATTTTTGTATACATATGAATATATAAATATATAAAAATAAGCATAATATACAAATAT
>NW_007863645.1:0-612 GCF_000696425.1 Galeopterus variegatus
TCAGACAAATTTGTTCATGCCACCGTCCTACTCCAAAAATCTCATCTATGTCCCCAACTATGGGAATTGTCAATTGTCCCAGGGTGACGGAGACACAAAGGATTACTCAAAGCCCACTTCTCCAGAGCAGTGAGAGGCCCAAAGCAGTTACCCCTAAGAATAAGTCTTTCAAGAGAAGAAAGATCCCATGAATAGCCCTGAATCAGGTTTTCTCTCAGTTTTTATTCTCCAGGCAAGAAAGTTACAGAAAAGGAACATAGGTGGTTACAGAAAGAACAATGAGATAACCATTGTACTTTCCCATCATAAGGTTTAGCTGCACCAAGGACATCTGCCCTTAGATCAAGCATTTTTGCTGTGTTTATATATATATATATATATATATTTTTTTTTTCTTTTTTTTTTTATCTGCCACAGAGACTTTAGTCCTGGGAAAGTTTTCTTTTTCCCAAGCTTAGCATTTCTATGTGCAATTCTAAAAAGTTAGGCTATACCTTAAGCTACAGGGCTTTGGCCATGCTAAAACTACATTTGCTTTATTATATTTATTTTTTTTTTTGACTGGTATGGGGATCACAACCTTCGGCCCGGTGTTGTCTGCTCCACGCACCA
>NW_007863646.1:0-612 GCF_000696425.1 Galeopterus variegatus
TATTTGAAAAATTAACATTGTGAAAATGTCCATACTACCCAAACTATCTACTGATTCAATGCAATCCCCAATCAAAATACCAATGACATTCTTCAGAAATAGAAAAAACAATCCCAACATTCATTTGGAATCACAAAAGACTCCAAATAGCCAAAGCAATCCTGAGCAAAAACTTAAAGACAGAGGCATAACATTACCTGAATTCAAATTATACTACAAAGCTATTGTAACCAAAAGAGCATGGTACTGGCATAAAAACAGACACCTGGACCAATGGAACAGACTAGAAAACCCAGAAATCAACTCACATACTTATAGCCAACTGATCTTTGACAAAGGCAACAAAAACATACATTAGGGAAAAGACTGCCTCTTCACTAAACGGTGCTGGGAAAATTGGACATCTATTTGCCGAAGATTGAAACTAGACCTGTACCTCTCACCATACATCAAAATCAACTCAAAATGGATTAAAGACTAATGTGTAAGACTCCAAATCACAAAACTCCTAAAAGAAAACATAGCTGAAATCCTCCAGGAAGTAGAACTGAACAAAGACTTTATGAATAAGACCCCAAAAGCACAAGCAACAAAAGAAAAAAATAAACAAAT
>NW_007863647.1:0-612 GCF_000696425.1 Galeopterus variegatus
AAAAGTATTGAGTTGACGTGCACAACACTTCAAATCCTCGAGAACTCCCTGTAGAAGCAGCGTATTGCCTCCATTCCACAGGCGAGGAAACGGAGGCTCAGTTGAAGTGCATTGCTCTTCACAGAACCAGAACTCATGTTTTGGTCTGGCTGCCGCCCTCATTCCCCCCACCACTCACATGCAGCCCTGGAAAGGGAGGGAGCTCCCAGTTGGTTCTGATTCCACACCCAGACAGACACACAGGCTCACAGCTTTCATCTCCAGAAGGTTCTCCCTGCGAGCTGCGGACCCCATCTGGGGGGCAGGGGGTGATCTCAGGCCAAGCAGAGTAGGGCAGAAAGGACACAGCAAGCAGAAGCCAGGAGAACTGTTACCTGATCAGAGCTCTGAGGACTTATGAGGACCCAGAAGATTCTCTGATATACTAGCTACTAGATCGATTTAAAAACTCTCACCAAAAGAAAATCCATTTGAAAGTGTGTGTTAGCTTCTTTCATGACTCCTCTGCAATTTTCCCATTTTGCCTCAAAGGCATCTCTTTCCTCAGAGACGCCCTAATATGTGCAAAATCTCAGCAACGACTGATGTACTCCATTCAGAACCCTCCTCTGG
>NW_007863648.1:0-612 GCF_000696425.1 Galeopterus variegatus
CAAAGGCCAAGTAAGCCAGCAGAGATGACACAGAAACAGAGTGGAAGGCGCCAGACCGGCCAAACTCTGCGAGCCCTGTGAGTCAACCCCAGTTCAGGCCCATTTGCAGGGCAGAAGCCCAACTGGTCCCCGCCCACCTGGCTCCCGCCTACCACACCAGGCTAGGCGCCCGCAACAGAGCTGCCTCCATTTTCTCGGGTGGGGGTGGAGACGGCCGGCTCAGATCAGGCAGGCCAGCCATCTTTGCTTGGCGCGGCTCCTCACTGAGATGTGCCACTTGCGTACCTCAATGCGGGGCCCCCCGGGGCCTGTGCACCAGCCTACAATCCCACTCTCCCCACGGATCTCTGATGGGGCTGATAGTGTGGGGAGCCCCCAGCCAGCGTCGGGAGGGCAGGGAAGAGGAGCCCGCCCAGATCGTCTCTCCACCACACCCTGGGCTTTGGCCCCAGGAAAACTCCCTGCTTCTGGGAGGCAGAAACCATCTCTGTGGGCCTCAGTCTGAAAGAAACCCTAAATGATTTCTGGTTGGGAGAGGGGAGCCCGAAGCGTTCTGGAGCTACATTGAAGCTGCCGGAGAGCTCTCCCAGAGGGCGTCCAGGTCGACCCATG
>NW_007863649.1:0-612 GCF_000696425.1 Galeopterus variegatus
ACTTAAGTATAAAGGATGAGTGGCTCTGATCCACGGGGGCCCCCACCCCTGGGATGTCCCCGGAGGGGCCATGGGAAGGCCGCTACTGCTGCTGGAGGCCGTTGCTGCAAACTGTTGCTGACAGGGCACCCGGGACCCTCCATGAGGCCACCGCTGGACCTGTAAGCTGCTGCTGCCAGTTGCTGAGGACTGAACTCCTGTCATCTGCCAGCGGCTCCCCGGATCTTTCCCTAATTACCTAGGGTGGACCTGCGTGTGAGGGGTCTGGTGACCCAGCTTGGCATGTGAGGGGTCTAGGGACCCAGTCTGTACAATAGGTTTGAAGGGTCTGAGCCCTGGCCCTGATAATACAAATGGAAACTTATTATAACTAAAATAACAAAACACTTTGGCTTTAGTTATGATTCGCCTAACCCCACAACTGGCGTGGTTGCCTACCTTTACAGGCCCATACTTAGTTCTCTAGCCCCAATTCTCATTATGTCCATTAACATTACACTCCATATTTCTCTCACCTTTGATCTTCGTGCATGACCAATGTCTTACTCTATGTTTCCTCTTCCCTTCCATCAGGTTAATTCCTACTTATTCTTCATGCTTCAGCTGAGAGGT
>NW_007863650.1:0-612 GCF_000696425.1 Galeopterus variegatus
GTCTTGCAGAGTTTGTGCCTTTACTGCCAGCTGGGGCTGGCCCAGGGGGCATGGTGAAGTCGTCAGCGATGTTATAAACTTTATAATGTTATTTCGTGGGCGCTCTGTGTCAGCCGTCCCCTCATAGAAACTCTGCAAGGTGGGCAGGAGGGTAAGCACACTGAACGGAGGGGGAGGTCAGAAGATTTGTCCAAAGTCGCCCAGCGAGAAAGTAACAGGGTCAGGATTCGAACCCAGGCCTGCCGGCTTCTCTCGCTCTGGCATTGCTGCCTTTGATTTTTGCCTTTGGATCTTTCAGACGTGTGTCCTGTCCCTTCCTCCATCCTCCTGAGTGTGCCCCCTACATTATTACATGCCGTGAGCCATTTGGCCTGAAAGCTGGACCTGCCCAAAGTGCGGTTTCTTTTTCTGTTTGTGGCGCACTTTATTTTTGCCAGTTTTTTCAAAAATTGAAACCTAATTGATTACATGTATTTGTGGGGTAGAGATTTAAATATCAATACATGTGTACAATATGTGGTAATCAGGATAATTATTTGTATACTCATGTCTACAAATATAATCAGTCTTTGTGACCATTAACTAACTTCTTGCTAACCCTCCTCCCTTCCC
>NW_007863651.1:0-612 GCF_000696425.1 Galeopterus variegatus
GCGTGTTGTAAGTGTGCTTGCCTGAATCAGTTTCTTCCAAGGCATCCTGACATATCTTAATGGTAAAATATGATTGTTTCATACAAATTTAGTTTGCATAGTTTATGGGATATTGCAGAATATTGTATTGTAAAACTGAAGTGTGATTATTACCGTTATATCAGAGTGCTTTTGCTGATAGTGTCTGCTTCCTTTGTCCCTAGGTTAATATATATATACATGCAGTGTTTTATAATATTTAAAACAACAACAGCATCTTGATGAAATAAATTTAACTAGACTGTCCTCCATTCGTGAGGGAAATCAGGGTATCATTTTGATCCTTAAAACATGAAAGAGAAAAGACACAAATTATAAGTCTTTGTTTGATGTAGAATATGATAATAACTGCTTTTTCTACACAAAACAAAATGTTTGGATCTTGACTCTCTTGAAAAGTAGGCATACATTTGTTAATGCTTGTAAAAAATCTTGCTGTCTAATTTTAAAAAAGTGTTTCTTTAAATAATGTTATAAACTTGCTGTTGACAAAGGAAACCTGAATTAAATTCGTTCAAAAGCTATTGAATATTTCTATCAAAATGTAATGATCAAAGGAATATGTGCATATAT
>NW_007863652.1:0-612 GCF_000696425.1 Galeopterus variegatus
TCGCTCAGCCAGCGAGCGGGAACCGGTCTGTATGTGGGATCTGAACCCTCGGCGGGAGCGCACTGTAGCAGTGCGCCACTGGGCCAGCCCCCATTAATAGACTTTTTAAGCTGATCTGTAATTCAGCTAAATAAATAAGTGGTGAAGAAATGCAGGCACAGAAGGCAATACCCTTGACAGGAATCAAACCAGTGCTTTGAAAATTTCAGCTTTTAGGAGGGTGGTCTTTGCATTTATGTGGTCTGCTAAGCTGAGACCAAGCATCACAAATAAGTTGATGAAATACATTGAGAACATTGTTTCAATTGCAGACGTATTTTTTCTAGACTTGGAGGTTTTCCTACTTTTGAATGTCATTGAAAGTTTCAATTTAGTGTGAATATTGCACTCAGTGTGTCTGTGTACCTGGGTTTAGGCTACTTTCTGCTAACCTTTGTGGAGGTAGGTGACCTTTAGCTAGAATGAGGTGGAATAACACTGGGCTGTCGGTAAAAAAAAGAGCTTTGAGATTTTGCCAGTTTACATAGTTTCTGTGAATATCAATTTCCTTATTTCTTTTTTTTTTTGTCTTTTTTCCGTGTCCGGCAACGGATCGCAACCCTCAGTGTCGCC
>NW_007863653.1:0-612 GCF_000696425.1 Galeopterus variegatus
ACATGGAGATAAAAAGGCATAGAATTGTAAATCATTCACTATAACATCACAAGAAAGAATCTGAAATTTTTATTAGTTTGAAACCCACCAGTAAGCTAGAGGTTGTAATTTGAGAATCACCATGATATATGAGCAGGACCGGTCAAAGCAGGTTCTGATAGAGTTAGGTCTATCCCAAACAATCAGGTGCTTCTATGACTATTCTAGGATCCAATGCTGCTAATCAATTTCTAAATATCTTCAAATTTTAGTGCAATATTCCCGTTATCAACACTCCTCATTTAACACTTACTCATCAATACTTACGTTTCTGTAATGGTTATCTATCTGTAGTCTCTCAACTCCAAATGTCCCCTTCTCTGATCTGTTCTATTGCTGTTGTTAATGTTGTATTTCCATACATTACAATTTCCTTATTTCCCTTTTTAGCTGACTTCTTGTTAGATTCTGCCAATAAGAGGTACTAGAGGAAGATGAAGAGCAGGACTAGGGGAAGAGAGACCATCTTTCTATATTCTTGCTGCTGTTATTAGTGTAGCTCTAGCCGCAGCGCATCTACCCAACAGGTGACATGAGCTCCAACCTTTGGCATCTTTTGGAATTTCCAGAACA
>NW_007863654.1:0-612 GCF_000696425.1 Galeopterus variegatus
AGAGTAGTGTTCCATGGTGTATATATACCACATTTTCCTTATCCAATCATCCATTGATGGATATTTATGTTGGTTCCATGTCTTGGCTATTGTGAACAGAGCTGCAATGAACATGGGAGTGCGAGTCTCCCTTTGACTTGATTTCCATTCCTTTGGTTACATACCCAGAAGTGGGATTACTGGATCATATGGAAGATCTATCTGTAGTTGTTTGAGAAATCTCCATACTGTTTTCCATAGTGGCTGTACTAATTTACAGTCCCACCAACAGTTGGAGCATTCCCTTCTCTCCATATTCTTGCCGGGATTTGTTATTCTCTGTCTTTTTTATTATAGCCAGTTTAACTAGGGTGAGATGATATCTCAGTGTGGTTTTAATTTGCATTTCCCTTATGACTAGTGATGTTGAGCATTTTTTCATGTACCTGTTGGCCATTTGTATTCCTTCCTTTGAAAAATGTCTATTCAGCTTTTGCCCATTTATAATGGAGTTTTTTTTGCTGTGCAATTGCTTGAGTTCCTTGTATATTATGGATATTAATCCCATGTCAGATGAATAGTTAGCAAAAATTATTTCCCACTCTGTAGGCTGTCATTTCACTCTGTTGATTC
>NW_007863655.1:0-612 GCF_000696425.1 Galeopterus variegatus
AAACACAGGGGGCTATTCACTCCCCAGCTAAAGGACATTTAGGTTGGTTCAAGTTTTTGGAAGTTATGGATAAAGCTGCTATAAACATTTATCTACAGTTTTTTGTCTGAACATAAGTTTTTATTTCACTTGGTTGAATACTGAGCAGTAAGGTTGCTGAGTCATATGCTAAGTATATCTTTATAAGAAACTGACAAACTGCTTTACCAAGTGGCTGTACCACTTTGCACTCCTACCAGCAATATATGAGAATTCCAGTTAATCTACGTTCTTGCCAGTAGTATTGGCTATTGTAAGTTTTTGTTGTTTCCATTCTAACAAATATAGTATAATACCTAGGTTGGTTTCCCTAATGACTAATTAAGTTGAACATCTTATTTGCCATTTGTATATCTTCTTTGCCCTTTAAAAAAAAGTTGGTTGTTCATTTGCTTATCATTGAGTTTTGAGAATCTTTTATACATTGGGGATGTAAGTCTTTTATCAGATTGTGATTTGCATTTCCAATAAGCTCCTGGGTGCTGTTTGTGCTGCTGTGTTAATGGGAGTAGCTCTGATCTAGCATCGTGCTTCTCAGTCTTTACCATCTATTAAAACCCATTAAAACCACCT
>NW_007863656.1:0-612 GCF_000696425.1 Galeopterus variegatus
AATAAAAGCATGTATGAAATCATGACCCTGCTACTGGAGTCAGTAGTTTTCAGCATTTTACTATTACAAATGCATCCTGGGTGTCATCTTATTGCATGACGCCTTTCCACATTTTGATTTCTTTTATTTTGAGGAGATTTACAGAACGGAATTACTGGTTAAAGGATGTGAATATTTACATGGTTAAATACATCTTTTGGGGGCCTATTTCCTGGGAGGAAGTAGGGGTTTAGGTTTTGCCAATGCACCCTTCTAAATTCCCACTTTTCAGTCCCCAGGTCCTATCACCGCTGCTGCCAAAGTTGATGTACTCTCTCGAATCACTATAGCCAGCATGATTTCAACAGAGGTCTGAAGCATCCTACTTCTTAAGTAGAAGTGGGGCCTAAATTGCAGCTAAGGACAAATATGATCCACATTTTATTTCCATTGCTTCCAGATGTAGTGAGTAAAAATTTAGCTTCTGGGTGAGACTGACAGTGGCTCAGCACAGATATAGTGTTGGGGAGAGCGTGGAGATTGCGAGCAGCTCACCTATTTCTAGAACAGTGCAAGAGAGGCCTGGAATTGAACGAAAGGGGTATATGAAAAACGGCTTGCATGTTAACCAGA
>NW_007863657.1:0-612 GCF_000696425.1 Galeopterus variegatus
TGTCAAGGGCTGGCCAGGCTCAGGCACAACCTCAAACACGTCCATGATCAGGATATGCCCACATCATGTGATCTTCTCCCCCTGCATAAGGCATGTCTCAGTCCCCACCTAGCCCTTGAGGCTAGACACAGTCTTCGGTTTTTTGTGAGTATGTCTTCATTTCATCAATTACAAGTACAGTAGTTTTACTCAGGGGATGGAATTTAATTTCTTTCTTCTGTGAACTCCTTCTACTTGCCAGTCATGCACAGGATGTGGGTGCACAGCATGTTGGTGCTGATGGTGACCACGTACACCTTGGACTCCATGTGGTAAGCCACGTGACAGGTCATGAGGTGTCATAGGACAAGTAGGCAGGCAGGATGCTGATCCTCAGCTCTGCTATTTGTTGAAAGTTCAGGGAGGCAGTTGATGTTAAGCCACAGAGGCAGTTGATGTTGAGAAATGGGGCAAAGGAGTCAATGGGGATGTACATGCCAATAGGGTGCAGCTATAGGGCCTCCTGTCTAGTCACAAGGAGCCAATGGGGCAAGAGACCACAGATGAGCACCGCTGAATAGCCATAAATGTTCTAGAAGCAGTGGAAACACACCACGTGGCCACAGCCCCAGA
>NW_007863658.1:0-612 GCF_000696425.1 Galeopterus variegatus
TTCTGAGAGAGCACAGAGGAAGGGAAATTTTAGTTTGGTCTAGGGCAATTAGGGCAATGCTTATAGAAGAGGTGATTTTTGAGTTAAATCTTGATAAATAAGTAAAAATTAGCATATGAAGAAGTAAAAACATTTGTATAGCATACAGCACAAATAGAATTAATGAAAACAATGATCAGGAGAGTGTATAATGTGCTCAGTGAATACATACTAATTCAGAGAAATGGAAGGTATGTGTGAGCATGTGTGTGTGTGTGAGAGAGAGTATATTGGGGAATGAGGAACTATTAATAAATGCTGAGGCTGGTTTGAAAGTTTATTGCCTATTTTGAAGTAACTTGAAGTTTATTAAAGCGCTTTTTTGTTTGTTTTTGTTTGATAAAAGCTATAATCATGGCTTTCATACAAATGAATGTATCAAAGATTTTATTGAACTCATCAATTAATGAGTGGACAGGTAAGATATTAACTGGTTCAAGAGAAAATTCAAAGAACCATGCATATGAGCTGTAAATAATGCTGAAATAAATTTTAAAATATGTGCAAAGGTTGCTTATGTCATGGAATGAGCGAGTGGGAGATGCGAGGGGTGGTGTTGAAGAATGGGGAATG
>NW_007863659.1:0-612 GCF_000696425.1 Galeopterus variegatus
GCAGGATGTGGGCCCTGCTGGTTCATTCCCATATTACTAGGGAGCATCTACTGCATGTCACATGGGAATACAAAGATGAGTAAATCACTGTCCAAGTTCTAGCTCAAAAGAATTTCAGTGTAATGGGGAAAATGAAATAAAAAGCATGCCGTGGGAGAACAGAGGAAAGGCGCCCAGCTGGCTGGGGGTGGAAGGAAGGGTAGAAGAGAAGAGTTTGTCCAGGGGCCAAAACAGAGGAGTTTGTGCCAATCAAAGAGGACAATAGGACAAAGGCGGGCTAGCTCGAGGGGTCATGGCGTGTGTTCGGAAACTCCAAAAGAGTTGAGTACGGTTGAAGAATCAAGTTCAGCAGAGAAAGCAGTCAGAGAAGAAGCTGGAGAAAAAGGCAAGGACCAGATGATGGATCCTGTATGTCACAGTGACGTTATATGGGTTTTTATGGATTTTTATTCTGATGACAAGGTAATGAAGCTTCAAAATTATAATTTGGAGTCCTAGTTAAATCAACTTTTTTTAAAGCCAAGTTTTTATAATTATAGTATCATTTATACAGTTAGTTATTAATTACCCAGGCACATATTTTTTTTCACATCTATACTGTTACCTCATAGT
>NW_007863660.1:0-612 GCF_000696425.1 Galeopterus variegatus
TTTTTTTCCCTTATAATGTTTTGAACATTTCATCCTGTTCTCTTCTGGTATATAGAGTTTCTATAGTGAAGTCTACTGTTATTCTAATGGAGACTCCCTTATTGATGACATGATGCTTCTCTCTTGATGTTTTGAGGATTCTTTCTTTATCTTTGAGCTCTGCCAGTTTGACTGTAATGTGTCTCAGAGAGGACCTTTTTGGATTGAATCTATTTGGGAATCTTTGAGCCACCTGGATATGAAGGTCTGTGTCTCTCCCTATACCTGGAAAATTTTCTTTATTATTTCATTGAACAGGTTTTCAATGCCTTTTCCTTTTTCTTCCCCTTCCAGAACACCCATGATTCTGATGTTTGTGTGCTTAAGTTTGTCTACTAGCTCTCTTAGAGTTTCTTCATTGAAAAAAATTTTTTTTATCCACCTGGGTTATTTTGAAGAGACTGTCTTCTAGATCAGAAGTTTTTTCTTGTGCTTGTTCTAACATGCTGCTTAAGCTCTCATTTGTTTTTTATTTCATTGAAAGAATCCTCAGTCCATGAGTTTGGCTATATTCTTTTTTAAGGCATTAATCTCTTCATAAATTTCCTCCTTCATATCCCGGATTTTTTTTTT
>NW_007863661.1:0-612 GCF_000696425.1 Galeopterus variegatus
GATCTTAACCAAAATACTCCTCCTCCAAGAGGCATGTGCTGTGTATCTGACCAAGACTTCTCCAAACATCACATCAGCCAACCTATTTGGAGAGCTTTACCCGAACATATGTATTTCAGGCTCACAACAAGCCTAAGAGCTAACTATTATTAATCCTGTTTCATAGATGAGGAAATTCAAACCTGGAAAGATGGATGAATGGATTGCTAAGTGACAGAGCCAGGACTGTGCCTAGACTGGAACCCACTTCCACAAGCTCCACTTTCACCATGCACTATGCTGCAGCCTGGGCTCTCCAGATGTACCTGCTTGTGCCCGTGCAGCTAACAGTGTTCCCCTTTCTCAGCTTGGAGCCAGGAGTGATGTAAACATTCCCCATTCCCAGCTCATCGCCGTGAAATTTCTCCAAAATTTGTTTCCAGAATCACTTGTTCCAAGAGCCCGTTTGAATCCCTCTTTCTCTCTGTGCACTCAGTTTATGCTTGTCCTGAAAAATATCATTTGGCAGCTTGTTTTATCCCTCTGATGTTCGCTAAAAATACATTTGACTTTCCTCCACTGTCAGAGTACACTTTGGGGGGACAAAAGCAATTACACTTCTTCTGATGCTTT
>NW_007863662.1:0-612 GCF_000696425.1 Galeopterus variegatus
TGGTGCATGATACTGAGGCTGGCAGGGAAAGGAGCCCTGCCCTATGTCCCTGGGGGTCAGCTGAGGCCTCCATTCCTGTCCTATTCATTCTCCAGGCACTTCCTGTTCCTGTGCTTCTCACATCATCCCAGAAATCTCAACTGACTTCCCTCAATGACATTACTCTGAATCTGATGCCCCCACATTTTTGTTTTGTCTTTCTAAAGCTCAAACTTCCTTTGTCCTTAATTGATAGATTTTGAACATAACCAGCACCATTTTAGGCAAGGCCAAGTACAAAATGGCCACCAGCCCCTGCCTCCTTTTCCTTACAAGAAGCCTCATGACTTCTGCGAAATAGAAACCCTTTTGACTTCTGTATAGGCACAATTTTCCACCCCGGTTGCATCAACCAGGTGGAGCTCCTGCACTAGCATAATGCTCTCCTCAATTGCATCAGTCAATCCTGGTGCCCTACAGCCTATATAAACTCTCCCACCCGGATGCCTGGTGCTGCTCTCCACTTTGAGGGCAGCCCAGCAGATTCCTTTTCTTTAAAAGCTTGATTGGTACCCAGCATTTTGGCTCACTTTCTTTCACTAATAACAGTACTTGTATAGTAATAATAATAAT
>NW_007863663.1:0-612 GCF_000696425.1 Galeopterus variegatus
TTACTTCAATGCAAATTTTAAGAAGTACAGAGTAATTATCAGTACTTATATGGGTTATGTACGATGACTAAATAGAGAATACCCCTAGCGACATTTATACGAAGCACTTCAACTAATCCCTCTTACATAAGGAAAAACAGAAGTTAGATTTGCGTTGAACATTTCCAGTGATTTTTACAGAATGTTAGTTAACTGTAGTAAGCATGGCAAAAGATTGAGGTGGTGAAAGAAAAAGACATTGCCCTCAAATGTTTGAAGTTTAGTTTGGGAGACAGAACCAACAGAGATAAAATAATTGGCAAAAACTTGAATGTAAGTGCAGAGTAAACAAGCTGAAGAAATTGAGGCAGTTTTCACATAATTAAAAAACACTTATTGTGAATTATTATACATACTTAGGCATTTTGCTATGGAACAGGTTAATTTTTACTCTTTCAATGCTTTTTTTTCTTTCTTTTTTTAAGGGAAAGACTTCGTAGTTTTGCTTTGTTTTCAGATCTTGGCTCTTGGGTTCTGGTTGTGACTTTGCTTCTTCACTCTGCAAAGCCAGTTGGTCACTCGACAGCCTTGAGCCTCCATTTTTATAAATCTATACGTGGATAGCTGAAATCG
>NW_007863664.1:0-612 GCF_000696425.1 Galeopterus variegatus
CTCAGCTCACCTCAGCACTTGCTGGGGTTGTGGGCATGTCCCTCTGGGGCTGGAGACTGTCTATTCATTTTCCTGAATGATATTATATAAACATTTTTCTGCACATTGCTTTTTTCACCCAGTGCATATTCTTGAGATAACCCTATATAGGTATTTTTATCATTCCATTTACAGTTGCATAACATTTAAGTATTACAGTTGCATAATATTTAAGTATTTTTATAATTTTCTACTTTCAGAAAATTTCTAATGGTACATACAATACCTAGCCAAATTTCCAGGATTCTCCAATTTGTAATATTTTACAACATTTGCTTTACATTTGCATGTATATATGTATATGTACATAAATCCATGTGTACATATATATAGTATTTTTAATAACTGCTCTCCAATTTGCAGGTTTATCTGTGGTTTAATAATTTTTTTAATAAATATTATTGCAATGATCATCTATGTATAAAGTATTCGTATTCTGCTCTGCATCAGGTAGAGTAATTTTAAAAATCTTTAATTCTATGATAGGCATATATATTTTTGTAACCACTATATATTTTGATAGGCTGTTAGTTCCAATTGTTACTCTTTCAGTGGTAATCTAGAATTTATACG
>NW_007863665.1:0-612 GCF_000696425.1 Galeopterus variegatus
GCTGGTGAGATGGCTGTGGAGCACAGAAACCCAGGACAGTGGCACAGAGAGGAGAGAGACACAAGACCTCAGCTGCCACATCTCCAAAACTGGGGTTAGCACAGGAACAATTTTTCCTCGTGGCAAAAAGTTAAGCCGAGGACCCGTACCAACTCCCATTCTTACCACAAAGGTCCACAGATTACTGGGCAGGTCAAGCCCGAATCAAAGTGTGGGGAGAGCCCTGGAAAACACACACTGCATTGCTCTAGACACTGGCACAAATGGTGCACTCCCCACCCCCGTCCATGGGACCCATGTAGGACTGTGCCATCATGAAACCTGGAGCCAAAGGAAGTCGATTAAAGCAGATGCTGAGAGTACATTTCTCAAAGGAAGACATACAGATAGCCAACAGGTACATGAAAAAAAATGCTCAACACTACTAATTATCAGAGAAATGCAAATCAAAACCATATTGAGATATCATCTCACCCCAGGTAGATTGACTGTTATCACAAAGACAGAGAATAACAAATCCTGGTGACAATTTGGAGAAAAGGGAACCCTTTTACACTGTTGGTGGGACTGTAAATTAGTGCAGCCACTATGGAAAACAGTATGGAAGTTTCT
>NW_007863666.1:0-612 GCF_000696425.1 Galeopterus variegatus
CAAAACGGTTGGTTCCTTGGGCTTTCTTTTTATCTCCCATATATCCTGGCCTAGGAACCAGGGAGAATTGCATCCTGTGGCTGCCAACAGGCAGAAAGACTAAGGAAAGAAGGGAGGGACAAAGGAAGAAAAGCTCGTTCTTTGTTTCATTTATAGCCTCAGAACTTTAACTTATATAGGTGACTGAGTGACATAATAGGGATAGAAGTTATTGCCATTGCTTACAATTTCCGAGAGGAGGAGACACACCATGCCACATGGGGAAGCACCAGTATTGGTCAGGAGACTGAGGGAGCAAGGGGGAAACCTAAGCCAGAGATTTTACTGGGGATTCTGAGAGAAAGACAAGGCAGGACATGGAAATCAGCTTAGGACTGACTAGTTTGAATAATTATGGCAGGCTCTGGGACATAAGGGCCGCCCCTCGTTGTCTGATGCCCAGCCCTCGGTTCATTTAGGGCAAGGGGAACACTGGCTTGGTGTGTGGGAGTTTGATAAGGAGGCTGGTTCAGAATATGGGCTCTGGATCACAGGGAGATGTAAACAACTTTGGCCATTAGTTTGGCCCTGAGATTAATGGATTCCAAACAGACAAATATAGAGCCTAAGAAA
>NW_007863667.1:0-612 GCF_000696425.1 Galeopterus variegatus
CCTCAAAATAGTGTCCCTCATTGATCCAGAGCAGAAAGCCGATCCTCACGCAGTGAGAACACTGAAGTAACCAGGGAGGGGGAAGGCAGAATGACAGTGTTGCTAAGCAAGCAGAAAATTGTAGCTGCTTCTGCAGTTCCTCTTGCACTCCCTCGTTAGATCTGGCTTTTACTTGTTTCTTTCATTTTTTCTGAGGAGTTTGAATTCCCTTTACAGATGAACCCATCGTCCACTGTAGTCACTATAAGTATGCAAGATGTTCCCAGTTTCTCATACATTTTTAATTTCCTGCTGTTGTACACCAGCACTGTCACCGCTAATGCTAGAATATGAGGTGAATAACTTTTTAACAGTGGGGCATTGGGATGTCCACTCTATGAACACATCATTAGCCAATTTTGATTCATGCCTCTCCATGTGCTACCTTATCAGCCAGGCTCATGCCAGAAGCTTCAGAGCTTAAGAGCTATATTCCTCTTTGAAGATATTCTCTTCCTTGACAACCTGGCCCCTCTTTTCAGGTACAAAACTCTTATATAACTAATCAGCTATGTGAGTATGTTAGAGAATTACAGTTAAAGGACAAACAGCAGGCATTAAGGATTGGGGGGG
>NW_007863668.1:0-612 GCF_000696425.1 Galeopterus variegatus
GTAGTTGCTCAACTAACATTTACTTAAAGAATAATTGAGCCACAAAAAATTTGAATAAATTGTCCAATGAAACAACAATGGACCCAACGTTTACTATAGTGTAGATGTGTGATGTTGAATCAGTCTGTCTTGGTTTTACGACTGAATATTCCTACTTTGAATGTTTCATTGTTATGACTTTTGCAATGACAATTAAATTTATTCAAGAAGCAAGTAGTGTTGCTCATTGGAGAGTGAGCATTAAATATTATCAGCTTTATTAGGTGCTGGCACATACTGACATACTGAGCACTCTGTAAATGGTAGCTGGTATTACCATCGTTCGTGATAAAAGAACAAGCGAATTGTTCTGACAGGAGAGAAAAGAAGCCTTGTGTGACCTTCATGGGCTAAGCAGAGACTTGCTGGTCGAAAAAAAGGGCATACCTTGCAGGTCCAGCCCTCCGGCCACACTGCATGAGGACATCAGGTGTGCAGTGACAGGGGGAATCTCTGCCCTGGTTTGGAGATGAGTAAAAGTGGGAGATCAGAAACAAAGCTTGAATGTTTTGAATTTTTAAAGAAAAGTAGGATATTCGAATTGCTATGTTTTTTTAAAAAATCACAGAGACT
>NW_007863669.1:0-612 GCF_000696425.1 Galeopterus variegatus
CTTGGGAGCGATCTGAACCTCAGTGTTTTGTAGAGACCCCTGGTGACTGAAAACCACTGACTTGACTTAGAAGATAACATTGTGCTTTACGAAGTGCCTATGACATGCCAGGACCTTTACATGAATGATCTCATCTAGTCCTCACAAATGTCTGGATGATCAGAGAAGTGTCACATGTTTAATGTCACAGGGCTGCTAAGTGCCAGAGGCAGGCTTGTAGGTACCATGCTCCATATCCCTAAACATATGACCTTTTATTGATTTCTTAATATGTACCAGGCATGTAATAAGCCTGGAGAATTCCATTGCCTCTCTCTGCAACCATCCTAGGAGCTAATCATGATTATCTTTCTTGTCTGTAATCAGAGGCTCAAGGAGGTTAAATCGTGTAGTCATTCATTCATTTGATAACCATCTATATGCCAGGCATTGTCCTAGGAGCTGTTGATGTATGGTGAGACAGTTACTTGGTTCCTGTCTTCATAGAGCTTACACTCTAGTAGGTAGACAGGCTGAAACTTGCATTGTCAACTAAGTGTTTAGTTACTATCGAGATGTATGCGCCATAAACAGAATTAGAGCATGTTATGAATGCATCTACGAAGGACACTA
>NW_007863670.1:0-612 GCF_000696425.1 Galeopterus variegatus
TCAAAACATAGAAAAGAGAATGACAATTTGACAACACTAGAGAAGATGTTTTACTCCATATTGTATGTTACATGAAAAGAAGGCAAGCATTATTCAAATAGTCTTGGTGAGATTTTCTTTTTACAGAAAGGTAAAACATTTAAATTTTTTATGTTTCTAATGTTTTAAATTGCAATGCGCTAAATATTAGTTTTACTTTTTTTCTCTATACATTTATAAACAACAAGAAGAAACCTTTTAATGCTGACAAAAAAGGTTAAAGGTCATAGAGCAATTATAATTTTTTCTTATTGGTTATTAAGAACACTTTGTATACTTTCAGCGTACGTGATCACTTTTATCATCTTGCACTACTGTGTTAAAGTTATGCTGCCTTTACTTTATCTTTTGGAAAATTCCATTTGATAATAAATCCTTTGGAGCTTTAGATTTATATGGATTATGTGTCTCTGCTCAGTCTTGCTTTTGAAGTGAATAATCACAGACAAAGACAAGAAAAATTTGTGTTTCCATCAGATAAATACAAGGCAAAATATTAGCAGAATTTAGACAAACTTTAAAATTAAAATGACCTGAGTTGTAGGCTCAGCGTGAACACTTACTACCAATGCA
>NW_007863671.1:0-612 GCF_000696425.1 Galeopterus variegatus
TCTTACACATATTTTGAAGACAAACAGGTTGTCTATACAGACACCAGATTTAAAAAAAAAAAGAATTCAGATAAGACACAATTCAATTTCTCTCACTTAACAGAGAAATTCTAACTGTAAGCCATACACTCAGTTAAATTAAAGCAAATACATATTTGGCTTTACACATATTATCATATTAGTTTCATATGACATATTATGTTTATTACCCTAACCTTTTTGCAAGTTTCTCTTAGCAAGAGAGTTTGAAGTACAAGAAAAATTCACCAAGAAAGAACATATTAAAATATGGATAAAGGACAATATTTCAACAGCTAAAAGAGAAATTTAGAAAGCTTTCTATTTACTCTCAAATATGAAATTTAAGAAGCAGAATATAAAATTGCTTTCCAGCAAAATTCACAACAATGTAAAAACAAAAGATGCCCATTCCCAAGGACTAAAACAGAAAAAAAAGTTTGATTTGCTGGAAAGGGTAGATCATAGAAATAATTTTCTCCCCTTTTGACATTAATGTAGTTATAATGATATTTGTGCAGTTAGTAAAAGAATTCCTAGGCCGGCCCGTGGCTCACTTGGTAGAGTGCGGTGCTGATAACACCAAGGCCACGG
>NW_007863672.1:0-612 GCF_000696425.1 Galeopterus variegatus
GAAGAAGACCACAGATTTAGTGCCGTTCTCATCACATTATATAATGGATACGTACTATCAACATGAGTTACTACATTTCATGCGAACCGTCTTCAGGTGGCTGAGGCAGTGTTAAGGTTCTCCATTGTAAAGTTCTCCCACAACTTTTCATACTGTGTTCTTTGGAAGGAAGTCACTATGCACAATCCATATTTAGGGGTGAAAAGTTATAGTCTGCATCCTTGAGGGGGCAATGCCAATATATTTTTTATTGGAATTACTATACTAAATGAGAATTCTATCTATTGTATTTTATTCTATTTATTTACTTTTATAATTTAGTCATTTATTTTTATCAATATGAACTTGTGAATACTTATTTTATATTTTGGGTTGTAATCCAGTACTACCTTACTTATTTTGCTGCTCATATTTTCTAACTTTGGTTATTGGAGTTCTTTCAGTCAGCTACTATATCCATTTGGCATACTTCAATACTTTTTTCTTTTTCTTTTTTTGAATACTCATTTATATTTTGACATTACATCCAGGATCATCTTGTATATTTCCTTTTACAGTCCTAGAATCAACCATTTGTCCAAGGAGCCCTGATTTCTTTTAATTGGACAATGG
>NW_007863673.1:0-612 GCF_000696425.1 Galeopterus variegatus
TTTTTTTTTGTCTTTTTTTCGTGACTGGTAAGGAGACCGCAACCCTTGGTGTGGTATTGCCCACACCGCGCTCAGCCAGTGAGCGCACCGACCATTCCTATATAGGATCCGAACCCAAGTGCGCCACGGGGTCGGCCCTGAAGCAGGGTATCTTGACCCATGGCTGTGTCCACCTGCTACCGAGTAAGGGGCATTCCTGTTGTACACCAAGGAGAACTGGAGAAAGGAAGCACAAATCTGTTCTGTTCGGGGTTGCATGGCGAATGCCAGTCTGAGCATTCTCAACTTGATTATTGTAAAAAAAGGAGAGAAGGATATTCCTGGATTGACTGATTCCATGGTGCCTCATTGCCTGGGGCCCAAAAGAGCTAGCAGAATCTGCAGACTTTTCAATCTCTTTAAAGAGATGATGTCTGTCAAGACACTGTAAAAAAGCCCTTAAAAGAAGAAGAAACCTAGTGCCAAAGTGCGCAAGATTCAACGTCTTGTCACTCCAGGTGTCCTGCAACAGAAACGCTGTAGTATTGCTCTGAAGAGACAGCACACAAGACAGATAAGGAAGAGGCCACTGAATATGCTTAACTTTTGGCCAAGAGAATAAAAGAGGCCAAG
>NW_007863674.1:0-612 GCF_000696425.1 Galeopterus variegatus
GGAGAGTCTGTCTCTCTCTCTGCTCTCTCTGCTTCCACCATCTTGCAATGTGAGACCCTTAGGTCACTGTCCCCACCACCAGATGGACTTTAGACTTCCCAGCCTCAGAAACTGTAAGCAAGGGCCGGCCCGTGGCTCACTCGGGAGAGTGCTGATAACACCAAGGCCACGGGTTCGGATCCCGTATAGGCTCTCTCTGCTTCCACCATCTTGCAATGTGAGACCCTTGGGTCACTATCACCACCACCAGATGGACTTTAGACTTCCCAGCCTCAGAAACCTGTAAGCAATAAATTTTTTTTCTTATAAATTACCTAGTCCCAAGTATTCTGTTATAAGCAACAAGAATGAACTAATACACACACTGAGATAAAACAAGACAGAAAGTGAAGAGATATCAGTCACAGGGGAATCAGGGAATCGTCCCCAAACTGTGGATAGATTCCTTTCATTTTCCTTCAGAGCTTGCTCTTTTTGTAAATCTGAATTGAAAAAGAAGAAAATGGAGGCTGGAAAGCAAGTGGAGCAGGCCTAGTCCAGACCTGCCTGCAGTCCCTGAAGCCGTCTGCATTCCTTGCACTGGAAGTTCGAGAAGGCAGGAGGCAGGCTGAG
>NW_007863675.1:0-612 GCF_000696425.1 Galeopterus variegatus
ATTCAAAGTTTATTGATTTTTCAGTTTTTCTTCCTTCCTAATATATGCATTTGAAGCTATAAATTTCCTTCTAAACATAGCTAACACTCTGATGTGTAGTATTTGATAGCATAATAATAAGTATTTGTGTAAGCTTAGCTATGTATTATTACTTAATTTGAAGTATTTTCTATTTTCCGTTGTATTTTCTTCTTTAACCCGTGGGTTATTATAATTAAGAACAGCCTCACATTGGCCTTATATATACTTAGCTGTGACATGTGTCACCTCTGCTCATAACTTAAGAGCGAGAACTAGCTATAGGGTCCACCAAGCCATGTGGAAACTGGCCACACAGCCTACTATGCTGCACGGAGAGCATCCTTTCATGTGTTTTCTCTTGCATAGGTGCTGGCATTTCTTTAGAGGAGACAATAGGGTGGAATCACTAGGCTGACTTATAAAGTCATCTTCCATCTTACTAGAAATTGCCAACAACTCTCTAAAGTGGCTGAACTACTACACGGGCCCGTACATCTGCTCTCTACCCTTGCAACACTTCATGTTAGCAGACTTGAATTTCCTGATAATTTTGTGGTTCTGAAATAGTATCTCATTGTGCTTTTAATTTGC
>NW_007863676.1:0-612 GCF_000696425.1 Galeopterus variegatus
TTTTTTTTACTTTTTCAAGTCCTGTTCTTCCTATTCATCTGCACAGTTGACTCTTCTTATAAACGGGTCCATATGTTATCTCTGTTATAGGACTATGAGCTAAAAGTAAGAAAACAAGCTTTATTCATCTCTGTGTCTTTTTTAGTGCCTCGCATTTTATTTTGCACAAAGTGTTTAAAAGCTGTTTGTTGAATAAAAGTATAAATTAAGTGGTAGTGGTTTGTATTTGCTGCATATAATCCACATTTTTAAACCAAATAAGTGAAACATATGCTGAATTGCTTAAACGAATCCTGTACTCTATTTACATTAGACCTCTCCTAATTTCCTTAAGGTGTACTTTCAAGAATGTTACAATCGATACGTGCATGAGGGAGTTCTTAGTTTTCATAGCCTATGCTTGTCATTCAAAGAAGGTTGCATAAAATTTCTTCTTCCAAGCCTTCAAAAGTTGGTTAATAAACCAGATGACCCTTTGCACACATAAATCCAATGTATGAACATTATCCGATTTTTAATATGTAGAATATACTCACATGCTATTTTTTGGCAAAAAAAATAACTCTTGGTCTAAAAAGTAATGCAAATAGATGTCCTAATTTTGCAAATATT
>NW_007863677.1:0-612 GCF_000696425.1 Galeopterus variegatus
TACACAAGGGACTCATGCAACTACCCAGTAAAAAAACAAATAATCCAATTAAAAGATTAACGAAGAAGCTGAAGAGACATTTTTCAAAGGAAGATATACGAAGGGATTCATGTACTCCCATATTTATCACAGCTCTGTTCACAATAGCCAAGATATGGAACCAACCTAAATGTCCATTGACAATGACTGCATAAGAAAAATGTGGTATATACATACAATGTCATACTACTCAGCCATAAAAAATAATGAAATTCTGCCATTTGCAGCAACATGTATGAGCTTGGAGAAATTATGTTAAGTGAAATAAGCCAGGAACAGAGGGAAAGTACTGCATTTTTTCAATTGTAATTGGGAGCTAAGAGAGAAAGAAGGAAGGAAAGAAAAGACCACCGTGTTGTGTTGGGCTTTCAGAAGGAGAGAAGAGACCTAGGGTTGCCAGGGTTGTGGGGGAGGGAGAATGATACTGGGAGGAGAGCTTGGGTGGGGGACACTGGGAAATAATTGCAACTTGAGGGGGTGGGAATGCTGATCATATTGATGTACTCACTACCTATTGGGCACAAGTGCTGTTGGTGAGCTCTGTGCCCCATGAATGTATATAGTCAATTAAAA
>NW_007863678.1:0-612 GCF_000696425.1 Galeopterus variegatus
TGGACACTTTCAGTCAGCAGAGGAAGAGTTTGCAGTCTGTCTTACTGCCATGGATTGTTTTCTAACTCCACTTGAACTAGCTTCCACGAACACTTCCCAAATACCCGCAGGGCAAAAAGGGCACTGTGCTCAGTGCGGCCCACACATGTCATTTGATCAACAATCTATTTAGAGAAGGGCTGGCATATTCTGAGACTGTGCTTGCTATGAGAAAGACACATCAGTTCTCTGTGTCTGGAACAGAGAACTTCCTCCCTGAAAAATAAGCCCGATGGAGGAATTAAAGTGCCATGTTGACTATGATCATCTCTTTCCTCTTTCTGTCCTCTCTTCACCCCAACACTGAGCCAAAAAGCCCCAGTGTCTTCTTCCATCCCACAGAGTCCTGCCTGGATGCCACTAATCACACAGCAAACTATGCCTGGGGTCAGCAGGTCTCAGGTGTGCACAGGACACTCCAAACCAGAGCTTGGCGGAGACCACGGCCGTCTTCCAGGGGACTCAGCAGCTGCTCAGAGTCGAGCAGCTCAGAGGACATTAATCAAAGCTTAGTGTTCCCAACTGCCGTGCCAGACTGCTCTGGGACAGGCTGTTGGCAGGAGGGTTTTCCCG
>NW_007863679.1:0-612 GCF_000696425.1 Galeopterus variegatus
GGCCGGCCCCATAAATACCTTTTTAATAAACATAACCACAATATCATTATTATACCTAAAAAGAAAGTTTTAATTCCACAATATCTAATATTCGGCCAATGTTCAATTTCCCGATACTCTTACCAAAAAAAAAAATGTCATTTGGTTTGTTTGAATCAGAATCCTGACAAGGTCCACATTTTGCATTTGGTTGACATCTCAATCTTTTAACATAACCCCCACCTCCACCATGTGGCTCTGCCACTTATTTGTTGAAGAAACAGGTTTGTTCTATAGCATTTGTTCTATAGCGTTTTTCACATTCAAGATTGAACTGATTGCATCCCCATGGTGTCATTTAACATATACATCTATCTTCTGACTCTTCCAAAAGATCAAGAAACTTGACTAGATTGAGTTTTGACTTTTTGGGGGGAGGAAGGTGAGGAGACAGAAATAGTTCTTAGCTGATGTTGTTTTAACTACTAGGAATATGTAATAACTTGCTTCTTTTTGTGATATTAAGATTAATCGGTAGACTCAAGAGCTATCAGCCTGGTCCATGCATTATATATCTCCCTAAGAGACTTTCACTCTTAATGATGATCACTTTAGATGCATGATTTTGTTAGA
>NW_007863680.1:0-612 GCF_000696425.1 Galeopterus variegatus
CTCTGGTATCACAGCGCACGGCTCACAGGATCGCGCTGTCTCCTGGCGTGGCCGCTCAGACTCGACGCCATCTTCAAAAGCTATGCATGTGTTTAATTTGGTTTTCTGGGAGATACATAATAAACCGTATGCTGTGGCTCACGTGAAATGAGGTAGGGAAATAACAGATAGAGGAGGATATATATTTTTTTCTCTATTTCTGTCTTTTTTTTAAAAAAAAAATACATTTCTGTGTTGTTTCTTTTAAATTATTATTATGTAATTTTGATTATTAGTGTGTGTATGTTATGTTGGTGTCAGGTTTACTTTTCTATTTATAATTTCTTTATATTAAAAAAAAAATGACATTTTAGGAGAAAAGTTACTCCTAAGACATTTCCTCATTACCTTTTAGAATTTAGTGATGCAAAGAAGTGTGATGGTGCTTCCTTTTTTCTACTCTGATTCACATGTAATATATTATTTTTGCGTTTATTTTTTTTATGTCTCATTTAATTTTATCTATTATTATTTTTAATGATAATTTATTATACATATATGTGGAACATAACGTCAGTTTTCAGTAATTGTGTAGAATGTGTGATGGCTAGATCAGGATAGTTAGCTTACTCC
>NW_007863681.1:0-612 GCF_000696425.1 Galeopterus variegatus
TACTAGAGACTGAACAGGCCATGGAAAATGACATTCTGGTGTGTGAATAGAATCAGGAGAGGGTATTGGTGGTAGCACAAGCAGAGAGTGTGCCCAGGCACCTGGGGGTGTCTGGTGGGCTGGGCGGGGAGGGGGGCTGTTGATGGAGCCAGGCCGAAGAGGCCATCTGGACAGCCAGCAGGCTCTCCTCCCTGTACTGGCTCCAGGGGGCTCCAAATTCTTCCTCATTTGTACTTGATCTCATTTGACCTCAGGACAACCTAAGGCAAGCAGGGTTCAGCAATGATCCAGCATTATCGCCCTACTCATTTTAATTGTACAGTAACACCACTGTAAAGCAGAAGGTGAGGTTCTATGCCAGACTCTACCTGAATGTGCTCTGTGACTTGCAAGCACCTTCCAAGGAAGAGTGTATTATCCTTATCTAATAGGTGAGGAAATCAAGACTCAGAAGCATGAAGTGATGGCATGAAAGGTTAGGTCCACTCATCTCCTTGAGAGCAAGAGAGTGTTGGAAAGCTGTTAGAAGCCCCATCCCCACCGCTGAGCCCCAGTGGCCACACTGCCCCTTTCTCCTCTGTCCCCTGTGACAGCCTTTCTCCACACAGGTGT
>NW_007863682.1:0-612 GCF_000696425.1 Galeopterus variegatus
AGGCCTGTACGAGACCCCCACTGCCTCAGAGCTGCCCTGTCCTGGGCTGGCACTAAGGGCCTCCATGGCCAGGCCTACTATTCAGGGCCTCCCTGCCGCTGAGGTCCCCCTTCTGCTAAGGACTTGCCAGACCTACCCCAGTGCTTCCTTGGCCCAGACTGGCCCCCCTGGGGACCCTTTGGCCTGGCAGGCCTGCTCTAAGTGCTTCCTTGGCCTGGCCTTACACTAAAGGGCCCAGCTGGCTGGTTGGCCCTTAGGGACCCACTGGCCCAGCCTGCCTCTAGGGACCCTCTAGACTGGCCTTGCCTGCTGCTAAGGCTCCCTGGCCCTGCCCAGCCTGCCCCTAGGACACCCCTAGCCTATCAGGCCTTGCACTATGGGCCCACCTGGCCCAGACTGGCCCAGAGCCAAGGACCACCCTGGCAAGTCCTGCCTGGGCTTGCCTTCCGCTAAGTGCCCCCATGGCATGGGCTGCCCCTAGGGCCCCTGTGCCCTCACCTGCCACTAAGGGCTGCTCTGGCCAGGCATGCTGCCAAGTGCCTCCTACCACTAAGGGCTGGCCTGTGCTGTCCTGCCCAAGGAACCCACTGGCCTGGCCTGCCATGTGGCCCC
>NW_007863683.1:0-612 GCF_000696425.1 Galeopterus variegatus
CTGAAGGAAAAGGATACCAGATGGATCTACAAGTGTATTAGTCTGCTTCTGTTGCTTATAACAAAGTACCTGGAACTGAGTACTTTGTAAGAAAATGAAATTCATTACTTACACTTTTGGAGGCTGAGAAGTCCAAAGTCCAGGAAACACATCTGGTGAGAGTCTTCTTTGGTGTTGACTTTACAAAAATGCAGGGGTCTCACATGGCAGAAACTGGTGGAACAGAGAGAGAGAGAGATAGCTCCTCATGCACTCTCCTTTTAATGCCCTCAGAACAATGCCCATGACCACCATTAAGTTGTCAACTTAATCACCTCTCCAAGGCCCCACCTCTCATTACCATGATAGAATTTCCAACCTCAACAGTTACAGTGGGGATTAATTTTTGGGAAGACATTCAACCCAAGGCAAGAAGGGAATGAAGATTGTTAGAAAAATTAAATATATATGACTTTTTACAATGATAGATTTCTTTGAAAGGTAATGAATTATTCAAATAAAAAATAATATATTGTGGGCTTATATCATACGTAAAATTAAAATGCATGACCACAATAGAATGAAGGATTGAAAGGTGAATGGAAGTATACTATTTTAAGTTCTTACATTATA
>NW_007863684.1:0-612 GCF_000696425.1 Galeopterus variegatus
AAAAAAAATAAATGAATGGCCTTAAGCATGAAGAAATATATGCTAAACTGCATATATGATACATTCATAAACTATATAGAAAAAAATAGAATGTGATATAATCAATGTCTGTACAACTTCATAGAACAAAGTGGGAGCAATGACATTCACAAAAAACTCCCATTGGCTTATTGTATCCCAGCAATGATTTTATTTGCTCCTTATGACAATCATGTGAGATATACTATTATCTCCATTTGCCAAATGTGAAAGAAGAGTCTCAGTAAGGTTAAGTAATTTATTAAAGTTTACACAATTAGTAAATAGCAGATAAAAACTCAAAATCAAGGGTTTGGTATCTAAATCTCACATGCTTTCTACTATGTTATGCTGTTTTCACAAAGAAAACTTTATGTGGAGAGGCCAGATTTTGAGTTTGACCTTGTAGGGTTTTGATGGGCAAAGAAAAAAGAGATTTACTTTTTGATGACAGTATTGCATAAAGAAAATCCAGAAATGGAAATTAATTTAGTGTATTTTAGGGAGGTAAAAATTACACTGAATGAAGCAGAGTTTGAGTACTGAAAGTTAGTTGTAAATAATGATAATTAAGTTTCAGTTAGATGATGGAAT
>NW_007863685.1:0-612 GCF_000696425.1 Galeopterus variegatus
GCTGATTTTGTGTAGTTTGGGCATTTATTTAGCAAATATTTATTTATGGAGTTCTTGCTAGGTGCTAGAAACTGGGGGAAACACACAAGGGTGCCAAAATAAGGAAAAGAAAAATACGTAATCCCCATCTTCATGGGGCTTATACAGGGGAGGCAGACATCACATTAATTCACATATTCACATATAAAAATAGTTACAAATTGGAAGGGCTGTGAAGATGAGAACAGTAAAGGGGAGACAAATGCGGAGGCACACAGGGCGCCCCTGAGAAGTGACACTTGGGCTGAGCTCCAAGGGAGCACTAGGTGTTGACGAGTAAAGCTAGAGAGGGACCTCCAGGCAGAAGGAAGCTCCGGAGGGAAGACCTGAGGGGGGACCTGAGGCGGCCAGAGGTGAGCAGGAGGGGGACAGGTGTGAGAGGAGGGCAGGTGCTGGAGGGGGCAGGCTGGGTCAGTCCTGTGTGCAGGTGGCCACTCATCGGCTGTAGGAAGCCCCCACAGGGTTCTACATAGGGAGAGGACGTGGTCCAGTTCTCACTTTTAAAAGCTCACCGCTTGCTGGTTCTTCCTGCCCAGCGGACGGGGCACGAGGAGGAGGGAGAGGGAGCAGGCT
>NW_007863686.1:0-612 GCF_000696425.1 Galeopterus variegatus
AAGAAGACTCAGTTAGACAATATAATGAATTGAGGGGAAGAAATCCAGCGTACGAAGGAGGAAATTTACAAAGAGATCAATACCTTAAAAAAGAATGTAGCAGAACTCATGAAACTGAAAGATTTATTCAACAAAATAAAAAAACACAACCAAGAGCTTAAGCAGCCAGCTAGAACAAGCAAAAGAAAGAGTTTCTGATCTTGAAGATAGTCAATTTTAGAAATAACCCAGGTGGACAAAAAAAGGAAAAAAGAATTTTTAAAAAGTGAAGAAAATCTAAGAGAGTTAGCAGACAACCTTAAGTCCACAAACATTTGAATCATAGGAGTTCCAGAAGGAGAGGTGAAAGAAAAGTCATTGAAACCCTATTCAATGAAATAATAATGGAAAAATTCCCAGGTATAGGGTGAGACATGAACCTTCAGATCTAGGAGGCTCAAAGATCCTGAAACAGAGTTAATCCAAAAAGGTCCTCTCTGAGACACATTATACTCAAACTGGCAAAGCTCAAAAACAAAGAGAGAATCCTAAAAGCAGCAAGAGAAAAGCAGAAAGTCACCTATAAGGGAGCCCCTATCAGACTAACAGCAGACTTCTCAACAGAAACTCTAC
>NW_007863687.1:0-612 GCF_000696425.1 Galeopterus variegatus
TACCAGGGGCAAAAAGCTGAAAACGAAAAGAGAGAGAGACTTAGCTGGAGGCAGAACCACACATGCAAGGTCAGAGGAGGTTTCCAGATGTCCCAGCAGGGACCTTCAGGGCAGACACTCCAAGGGGTGTAACCGCTAGCCCCTCATTCTTCCCCTCCAGTGGTCTCAGATTCTGTTCAAATTTTGGATGGCCAAGTACTTCACACAAGGTTGACCTCTGTCTCCCCAGTCCTAAAGAAGGAATCTTAATGGGTCTACAACAAACTTGTAATTCCATTTCTTTACCAGTGATTGGTTTAGAAATAGGCATGGGGTATGATTTTGGCTAACAATACAGGAGGCTTAGTCTGCAAGGCCATGAGATTTCTGGGAACAATGTTTTGACTTTAAAAGGTGTGAGGAAGGGACTTTTTAAAATTTTAGCCCAGGCATGTGCCTTGTGAAGATGTGATGCATGGAGCTATAGTAGCCACCTTGGG
This sequence comes from Galeopterus variegatus, assembly GCF_000696425.1. Lineage (NCBI taxonomy): Eukaryota > Metazoa > Chordata > Mammalia > Dermoptera > Cynocephalidae > Galeopterus > Galeopterus variegatus. The sequence goes on from NW_007863687.1 coordinate 480, forward strand.
ACTTTGAGAGGACTAATATGACAACAAGGCCTACCACGGTCAGGATGGAAGAAGGGAAGACGGAGAGAATCCAGTTTTTTTTTTTTTTTTTGTCTTTTTGTCTTTTTTCCGTGTCCGGCAACGGATCGCAACC
>NW_007863688.1:0-612 GCF_000696425.1 Galeopterus variegatus
GATTGTGTTTATTAAATAAAGTTGGTGATATTTTAGCTCATTTGTCTTTATGACCTAAATTATTTGTCTCTCTGAAATAGAAGTATGTTGTCTATTTACTTTACTTTTTTCCCTGCTTCCTAGTAGGTTATGTTTCTGGAGGACAGAAACCATTATCTTAATCAACTTTGCAAACCCAATGCGTAGCATGAAGCTGGGCACACATAGGTATTCAATAAAAGTGTGTTAAAATAATGACTTTTAAAGTAGCTGTAGAACTCGTAGGATGCCAGTTCTTGGTGAGAGAGGAAGGACAGAAGTGTAAGTTGGCTTTACCTCCTAATGATTATGACCTGATGGAAATAAGTTAAACATTATGTAATGGAAATTGTAAATTTATTTACTCAGCATCATTTATTAATGCTTACTACATGTTTGCTACAATAAAAAACACAAGTGTCTGTCCTTCAGCATTCCAAAGAGATAGAGGACAAAACCCATAAAATTATGATAAAAATTTATTCATAAATAAATCATGTACACACACATATATCTTACACATCTCATTTATATGTGTGTGTGTATATATACATATATGTATCCTTGCCAAGTGTAGGTATTGATAGCCATTTA
>NW_007863689.1:0-612 GCF_000696425.1 Galeopterus variegatus
GGTAGAACTGGCAGGGAAGACCCAGGTACAGCAAGCACTCAGTTGAGAAAGCCTCTTCATATCCATGGGCTCGAGACTCTAATCCCCTGCTCAGAGATACCACAGAAACTAAAGGGCACCAGTAGGAGGGTTCCACCACACCCTTCTCCCTCAAAGAAACACCAGTCAGCCTCCCTCCCCCAAAAGAAATCCCTTTGCTCCATCAGGCAGCTCCAGCAGGGACCAGTGGAAACCTTGGTGGTACCAAATAAACCAAGCAGACCAAAAATAACACTGCAACCTCTCTAAAGATTAAACTTCCTTTGGAGCCATAATTCACATAAGTAGGCCAGGATCCACATGCTAAACCAAAAGAAAGTGATTTCCTGATGAAATAAAAGATTTAAATGGAACCTCAAGTCTCCGAACATAAAAGATAAAATGTAATCGATACACTTTAAAAATCACTCATTGTACCAAGAACTAAGAAAAGCATGAGAAAAGAAATCAACTGATACCAATGCTGATATAAATCAAATTTTGGACTTATTTGACAAGGATTTTAAAGCAACTGTCACAAAAATGCTTCAATAACCAAATATAAATTATCTTGAGATAATTTTTTTTTTTTTT
>NW_007863690.1:0-612 GCF_000696425.1 Galeopterus variegatus
AAGGGAATCAGAGAGCAGCAAGCCCCTAATTGTATGCATTAATTGTAATTAGTGAATTAGGTATCCAGGAACACAAATCCCCATCTTCATGTGGGCATTATGTGTGTTAAAGTGACTCTGTAGGCAAGAAAATTGGGTAGCTCTCCTGTTTGCAAGAACACTGAACAGGAACCAGCACCCTCCCACAGGACAACATCACTCATGATCCCTACCGCACTCGTTCAGCCCTTTCTTGTTTCCATGGTGTCCAAGATCCCATAATAAGCATGGGAATTTTAATCAATAAGAGTGCAACTTGCAATTGATACTATCAGATGATACTTGACCTTGAAAGCGACCCATCCAGCATATGTTTTTTGTTCGTTTGTTTTTTGCCTTGGAATGCTGTGTTCGTGCAGCCATGGCCATGCAGCTCTTAAAAGCCCCCCTTTTTGAATGAGGACAGTCCTGACATCTTGGTTGCCAGAACTAATGACTAGAACTGTAAGAAATTTACTCCAAGTCCAGCTGTAACAGATGAGGCAAACACTAAGATTACATAGCCCCTACAGAGCAAATAGGCAGAGCTTAGAAATTTCAGGATTGTAAAACATTTTAAAATACGAGATGTCA
>NW_007863691.1:0-612 GCF_000696425.1 Galeopterus variegatus
AATGAGTGAGTTCTCGCTCTATTAGTTCCCACAAGCTTGTTTTTTAAGAGACCCTGGCACCTCCTCTCTGTCTCTCTCTTGCTTCCTCTCACCATGTGATCTGCTCGTACCCGCCAGCTGCCTGCCACTTTCTTCCATAAGTAGAAGCAGCCTGAGGCCAATGCCAGATGCAGCTGTCCCAGAATCGTAAGTCAAATAAACCTCTGTTCTTTATAAATTACCCAGTCTCAGGTATTCTGTTATAGCAACACAAAATGGACTAAAACACACACTCTAGTTTTAACTCTTCAGATAGAATGTACAGCCAAACTTAAGTCATTTTCTGTATGATGTGAGATGGAAGTCAAGGATCATTTTTTTTTTCTAAATGGCTGTCAATGGTATCAGCACAATTGAAAAGATTATCCTTTGCCCTTGTCAAAAATCAAATTATCATTAAGTGTGGACCTCTTTCTTGGATCTCTATTTTCTTCAATGTATTTGTGTATTCTTATGCAAGTGACACACTATCTTGATTAAAGAAGATTTGTAGTAAGCCTTAAACTTCAATTTTTTCAAAATTGCTTTGGATATTTTAGGTCCTTTGCATTTCCATGTAAAGTTTAGAATAAG
>NW_007863692.1:0-612 GCF_000696425.1 Galeopterus variegatus
ATAAAAAGGAAGATTCTTTTAGGGCTTTTCTTTTATCAAATGGTCCAAACACTGTTCCATTAATGGACTCATGACTCTTCCTACAGGCAGGAAGAATTGGAAGGTTACTTGTGAAAATCTTGAGCACTTGCTGCTTTCTCCTGGTCAAATTTATGCACTGCAAATTCCAGGGAAGGTTGATCGTGAACGTTCTTTTTTCAAAATACTTCAGATTATAAAAGCTAGAAAGAACTTTGCTCTTCATCTGTCCAACCATTTTTATTTTACATATCGGAAGCACAGGTTCACCCAGAAAAGTTTTGTGCAAGACTATTAATGTAGTGTATCAGACTTAACTCCTAGTTCTCTACCCATTTTTTCAATCCTTCCTCCCAACACCCCCTCCCATCTCAAATCAAGCACATCATACAACCTATTCTTCCCTCTATTGCAACTATACTCTCTTGTAGTCTGATGTTCTTCCCCCCCCCAGTTACCAGACTGTAGCAAATCTTTCATTAGAAATAATTAAATCTCTCCATAATTTCTCAAACAGTATCAAAAACAATTTTACATTTCTAACACAAAGCAGAGAAGGCATTTGGGACTAGAACCAAGTGAGAAGTGTTAAAT
>NW_007863693.1:0-612 GCF_000696425.1 Galeopterus variegatus
AACAAGTTGTGTGTGGGTTGAGTCATGTGCATGTGCACCCATGTATCTTTTTAGTTAATTGCTATTGTGTGTTCTTGAGTTTGTGAAGAAGGCTGGTGGGCAGAGAGCTCAAGTCTAAAAATAGAGCATGTTTACTCTGCTGGCAGCTGCTCAGTTTCAGTTTCTCTTTGGACTTTGTCAGTAGCAGTTGAGTTTCAGAGTTTCACTTTGTACTGCTTAGCTCTCAGAGGTATGTGTGCTGAATAAAGACTATTCCTACTTCAGTCAAGGCTCCAAGGAACTTTTTGCTGGTTACCTGGCTCATAGACCTGCGTGTGAAGGGTTTGTGAGTGGGATGGAGGGGTCTGTGAGCAGCAGACCCCAGCCCTAGCTCTACGAAGTGACTCTGAATATTAGAATTATGGATATGTAAAATTTACTTTGTTGAAATTTTTACACGATATTTGAATTCTCTCTATTTTACATCTGGCTGATAGTTTCACTGTACTTCAATTACTGGTGATCATGTAATTATTATATCATTAATATTTTTAAATTCAATCTACTCAACTTTTATTGAATACTAGTCTGTTCACATAATTGCTTTGAAAGTTTTCAAACTTCATGTTATAC
>NW_007863694.1:0-612 GCF_000696425.1 Galeopterus variegatus
AATCACCTCTTCAAGGACCCACCTTTCAATTACCATAATAGGATTTCCCACCCTCAACAGTGACACTGGGAATTGAGTTTCAAATATATGGACTTTGTGTAACACAATTCAATCAATCCACTGCATTCCACCCCTGACCCCCAAAGTTCATCTACTTTTCACAGGTAAATACATTCATTCCATCCCTAAAGTCTTAACTTGTTTCAACTCAAAAGTCCAAAGTTCAAAGTTCCAACTGTGAATTAAAAACAAGTTATCTACTGCCAAGATACAACAGTGGGACAAACATAGGGTACATATCTCCCTTCAAAAAGGGAGAAATAGGCCAAAAGAAAGGAATAACAGGTCCCAAACAAGTATGAAACCCAGCAGGGCAGGCATTAAATTTGAAAGCCAGCAAATCATGTACCTTGACTCTATGTTTGACATCCTCTGCACACTGATGCAGGAATTGGTCCCCAAGTCCTTGGGCGGCTCCACTTCTAGGGCTTTCCTGGTTTGAGGCCATGCATCAGCTCTTGCAGGCTGGCATCACATGCTGGTAGCTCCACAGTTCTGAGGTCTCCATAGTGGTCCCACTCTCACAGAGCCATAGACATCGCCTTGGGGGGG
>NW_007863695.1:0-612 GCF_000696425.1 Galeopterus variegatus
TGAGAATTCAGTGAAATGAGTCTAGAACGGTGCCTGGCTCACATGAGCACCAGACAGGGCTGCAGGAAAATCTGGCCAAGAAGTGTGAAAAATCAGTTTCAAGGACTGTCAAAAGCTTTCAAGCAGAGTGACAAACGTGGAACTGTCATAGGAGGAGACCGAGCTGCAGTGACCCTGGCTGTCTGCCTCAAGATCTTTTTTTTTAATCACTCTTGAATGTAATTTCCTGTTTTGAAAGAAAGAGATAGTTGCTTAGCAACCTGCTACTACAGGAACCACACAATCGGGGTTCTCCTAGAATCTGAGCTCTATAAAACCTTAATTTAAACCATCATGAGTTTACAAGTTTACAAGTGATTGTGAAAACCCTGACCTTTCCTTTGTCCATATTCATGGTGAACGGTACCATTAAATGCATAATTTCTTATCTCCAAATAAATACATTAGTTTACAGGTAAAGGAGCCATGTCCAGAAGCTGAAAAACTTAACTCCAATATTTGCTTTCAATAATATATCAATTTGATAGGGTCAGTATTTTTCTTTAACATCCCTAATGGGGCCAATACTATCATTAGACATCTACGTAATTTTCTCATCCACGTTGTTTTTAG
>NW_007863696.1:0-612 GCF_000696425.1 Galeopterus variegatus
TTATTGAAATATTTTAATTTGGATCTCCCAAGTGTTTATGTAATTAATGACTTAGAATTGTGTCACATAACGCTCTCCAAAGAATTCATTCGAAGTTGCCAACAAACTTGTTCTGACTGCCATGAAAATTCAATGAATAGATTGCCGAATAATTTACTTTGCCACCTATACTCTACCATGTTTTTACTATAAACTTAACACTCTATAGAATGGAGACTTATTCAAAACTTACTTTAAATCTTATTGTCAAAGTCTGGTACATTTCCAATAGATGGAAAATTTAATAAACTTGGAACTCTCATTAGGTTAGTCCCGAATCAGCATTCTGTGCTTTTCCTTCACTGCTTACCATAATTCTAGATAATTATTTGTGGGATCCTTTGTTAAACAGCATCTCTGCTATTCTGTTAGTTTTTGGAGAAAAGGGTTTATGTTATCAGTATTTTTTACTGTAGAGCCAGCTTACCATTATCAGTGCTTCAGAGATAGTCTTATTGCAGTAAATATTTGTAGAAGAAATGCATATATTAATGCATGCATAAATTAATGCACACATAAATAAATGAATGAACCAGAATCCCTTGTATTTAGAATTCAAGTTGCAAATGTTGG
>NW_007863697.1:0-612 GCF_000696425.1 Galeopterus variegatus
GTCCGCCCGCCGCCCTGCCTTTCTGAATTTCATTTCTGGGGGGGAGGTGGGAGGTACTTTGGGGCCACTTTGGCTCTTCGAAGTGTGTTGCGGGGGCTGTGTTCGGCTGGCCTCGCCGATCGCGTGGGGCTTTTCGCTGGGGGGTGCGGGGCGCTTTAAGTTATGGATGCCTCGGCGTGTTTTCCTGCGGGCGTCTGTGTGTGTCTGTGTGTGTGTGGGTGTGTGTGTGTGTGACGACGTCTCATTTTTGTAGTGCACAAACCCCGTGGTAAGAGCACGGGAGTTTGTGCCCATCAGCAGAGGCTGCCTGTAGTTTCCATTCCGCCTGGCACAGCGCTGCACACGCACGCACACACACACGTACACAAAGACTTCCTCGGCGTGTGCCTGTCGCCTCGATACTGTCGGGGAGGGGGCTCATCAGAAGCCCCCAGCCACCTCCCCTCCCACGCCGGGAAACCGCCCCGGCATCGCCTCCTAATTGTCTTCTAATTTGTTTCCGATGTATTTGTTGTCGTGATTGTCGTGGCTTGAGTGTGTTCTGCCTTTTCCCCCCCCGACCCCCTTCCTGACTGGGGGTAACATTCCGTTACAGTCCTGGCGGGTGTGGAT
>NW_007863698.1:0-612 GCF_000696425.1 Galeopterus variegatus
TCCATATATTCTTGCACCTTCATAGCTTTAGTTTAACAAACTATTTCTTCAACCTACTAGAGCTGAGGTTTGCCAGAATCGTATAGTCCACTAGACTGAAGTTATTTAAGGTTTGCTGGAGAGTCATGTACTACATTTGTTCTTCTTTGTGTTGGAACATTTGACTTCCTTTTTCTAGCATTTTCATAACAATGATGACTTTTCAGGAACTTTAATATCTTAGGCGTGAGGAGATAAGGGAGACAGAAATAGAAGATTAGTGTGTTTGTGTGTGTGTGGGGGGGGGACAACAACCCAAGCTACTGGGTCCTCACACTAATATACCCTAATAACATCCATCTTATAAACAAAACTGTCCCTGTCACCACTTCTAGCTTGCCCCTCGCTGCCATTCACAGCAACTGTCCACTGCTGAGCTGTCTAGACTCGCTGCCTCTACTTACCTTTCATTCTCTCCTCACCCTGCAGTGGGAACCTCCTGTCCCTACTGCAGGGCTCTTACCAATTACTGCCAATTTCCCTGCTCTCGTCAAACTGAACAGCCAATTCTCTTCCTATCTTCTCGTCCCCTCCATAGCACAGGGTGCAGCCCCCCCCCCCCCCCCCCCCCCC
>NW_007863699.1:0-612 GCF_000696425.1 Galeopterus variegatus
TTCTAACCCAGGTCAGCCCTCGGCCAGTGATGGGGCGGAACAGTGGCCTGAGGGACCTGCCATCCCTGGCTGGTGTGGGTGAATGCTGCGCACAGCCACCTCTCGGGCTGCCTCCGAGCTGCCACAGCTGGCCTCCTCCTCTCTCCTTCCTTGCTCCTGTCACCTGGGTCAGGCCCGCCCCACAGCCTGAGGGGTCTCCCCAAGTCACCTTCTCTTTCTGCACTTCGTCTCTCACAGGCATTACCCCAATAAATCTCTTGGGCCTCTGTGGCTGGGATCTGCTTCTGGGAGGACCTGACAGACACCCCAGTGCTCCAGGGAGACAGGAAAGGGAGTGGGGGACCAGGAGGGGGACTGAGCGAGGAATGCTGCAGGCCTGACCCACAGGGGACTCAGGGGGCAAGCTGTGCCCGGAGCAAACCTACCCTGAGCCCGGGAGCTGGGGCTTCACACCCCCTGCACCTGGGCGGTACTGGTGTGTCCCATGCCTGCCACCCTCATCCTGCATGGTGGCTCTTAACCATGATGACTGCAGCCATCCTTTGTGTTCCATGTCAGGGCTCTGTTGGAGGACTGCCCTCCTTCCTGTCTCCCTGGAAGCTCTTCAGTACA
>NW_007863700.1:0-612 GCF_000696425.1 Galeopterus variegatus
ACCTGGCCATGGTGACACTCTGATCTCATACTTCCAGCCTCCAGAACTGTGACAAATAAATGTTCGTTGTTTGTCACCCAGTATATGGTATTCTGTTAACAGCAGCCTAAACTAGGACAGATAGGCTTCCCCAACTACAAATTTTGTACATATGACATTATTTTAAACTATAGAACAGTGGTTCTCAAATGGGAGTGACTTTGTTCTCATAAGGGACAATGTCTGGAGACATTTTTGATTGCTAGTAGGTAGATGCTGCTAAATAAATACCCTACAATGCTCAGAATAGTTCCCCACAACAAAGAATTATTCCTTACAATATGTCAATAGTGCCCAGTTTTAAAAAAACTGCCTTAGACATTACTGATTATCAGCTGGTTTTAATTTTTATTTCCCTAGAACTTTTCTCTTTGTCTCTCACTTGGGACAAACTTGAGCACCAAGATATGGCAGCACAGTATTTTAGAACAAATAAAAACTGTTAATTAGGTCTATGAAACATTTTTTTTTTTTGTCTTTTTTCCGTGTCCAGCAACGGATCGCAACCCTCAAGTGTTGCCCCCGTACCGGACCAGGGACCGGCAACGGGATTGCAACCCTCGGTGTTGCTCC
>NW_007863701.1:0-612 GCF_000696425.1 Galeopterus variegatus
TATTTTTTACATTAAGCCAATATATGTTAAGTGCTTTATATCATCTATTAGAACGAAAATTCCAAAAAATGGGGAAAGGTTAATATTTCTGTCAAGCAATTCTGAATGCTTGAATTATTAAAAAATTATTATTAAAAAATAATAAATGGCATGTGCAAACACCATGAATTATTAAAAAATTATTATTAAAAAATAATAAATGGCATGTGCAAACACCATGAATTATTAAAAAAATTGTAAAAGGACCATTATATATTTCCAAAGCCTATTTTAAATTAAAAAAAAATAAAGATTTTTTTCCAGATGCCATATTATAAATAATACGAAGGTCACTTTAACATTTTTTTTCCCTTTTGAAAAGAAAAGAAAAAAAAAATTGCAATTCTTTCCCCCCACAGCTCCCGTCCCCCTGCAAAAGAAAAGAATTATATATAAAAAAAAAATCTCTTGCAATATTTAACTTTCTGTGCTTTGCTTATTTCACTCAACATATGTTTCTGCAGGTTCATCCATGTTGTTGCAAATGGGAGTATTGCATTCTTTATGTGCTTGATGATTTATGGGAGGTAAGAGAGAAGAAGGAAGGAAAGAAAGACCACAGTAGTGTGGTGG
>NW_007863702.1:0-612 GCF_000696425.1 Galeopterus variegatus
GGCTGACCCTGCCTCCAACTAGCCTTTGAATTAAGCAAGTAATGGCCCCTGTCTGGACCTCTGTTTTCTTTTTTTTTTTTTTTTTTCCTTTTTGTCTTTTTTCATGACCGGCAACGCATCGCAACCCTCAGTGTCGCGCCTGTACCGGCCCGGGACCGGCAACAGGATCGCAACCCTCGGTGTTGCTCCCTGCACCTCGCTCAGCCAGTGAGCGGGAAACGGTCTGTATGTGGGATCCGAACCCTCGGCGGGAGCACCGCCGCACTGCTACAGTGCGCCACCGGGCCGGCCCAGGACCTCCGTTTTCACATCTATCAAATGAGGATGGTCAATTGTGAAACAGACTTTAAAGGAGGCTTGAAGAGGGAAACTTTGGCTGGCTGGCTGGCTGGAGGCTGACAAGAGGACTCATCTTAAAGCTGCCTTTAAACAGCACTTTCCATAAGACTGAGAAAATGTTCAATGTGCATGATTAAGAAAAATTGTTGGTGGATATTAAGAAGGGGCTGAAGTCACTAGGAGCTGGAGTGTGGTGGTCAGCATTGATGATGCCAAAGAGCTCTGCTGGCCTCTTGAGACTATTACTCCCTTGCTAAGACCTGAGGGCTGCTT
>NW_007863703.1:0-612 GCF_000696425.1 Galeopterus variegatus
TGAAAAGTATACTTATTTATTTAATGAGCATGCATTAATTATAAGCCAATTTGGTACCACATGGACAATACAAACACACATACAGACACGAACATGTAGACATAACATACAGCTTATGTACATATATATACAGATATAAACAACAAAAACAAATAAGGATCTTATAGGTTTTGTTTAAAATGTAATTTTAAAAAAAACTCACTAGTATAAAAGGACAGTCAGGTTTAGATTGTGTTTCTAAAGAATGTTAAAGCTTATCTGTGAGGCCTCACCGTGTTTTAGAGAAAGCAAGGTAACAAATTTACATTGTAAAGCAAAGTATGCAAGCCTTTTCAAGGAGATGCAGAGAAAGTTTTCTTTTTACAAAATGGCATAGAACTTTACCAGAGGATTTTGTAAAGAAATAAATAGATGAGCTGAGAAGAAAATTTAGAAATCTGTTCAAGATAACCAGCTGGATGACAGAAAATTTGAGACCATCTAGTTAAACAGGTAGATTGTAGTCTAGTTTTTGTTTCTTAAGTGGGTTACTGAGCTTAAAGGCTGAGCCACCAATCAGAGATGAAGCCATTTGACTCTTAGGGCTTTTTAGAGAAAAACAGCATACCCAAA
>NW_007863704.1:0-612 GCF_000696425.1 Galeopterus variegatus
TTTTTTTTTTAATTTATAAAGAACAGAAATTTATTTCCTCACAGTTCGGGAGGCTGGGAGTCCAAGATTGAGGTCTGGTTAGAGCCCTCTTCTGTGTCATCCCATGCTGGAAGGTAGAAGGGCAAGAGAGAGCAAGAGGGGGCCAAACTCACCCTTTAATAACAGCACCAATCTTACCCATGAGGGTGGACCCTCATGGTCTAATCACTTATTTTATTTATTTATTTATTTATTATTTATTATTATTATTATTTTTTAATTTCTCAATATACATTGTAGTTGATTTTCATGACCCTTTACCTGTTCCTCTTCCACCCTCCCTCTATCCTTCCCCCCTCACATCATATCTGTTCACTTATGCTAACAAGTTCAAGGAATTGTTGTGATTGTTGTGTCTTCTTCCCCTCCCACCCTTTATTTGTTTGTGTGTTTTATTTATTTTTAGCTCCCACAAATAAGTGAGAACATGTGGTATATTTCTTTCTGCACCTGACTTGTTTCACTTAATATAATTTTCTTTAAGTCCATCCATGTTGTTGTGCATAGTAGTGTTTTATTCTTTTTTATAGCAGAGTAGCATTCCATTGTGTATATATACCACAGTTTTCTTAT
>NW_007863705.1:0-612 GCF_000696425.1 Galeopterus variegatus
CTCACTCATATGTGGGAGCTAAGAGAGAAAGGAAGGAAGGAAAGAAAGACCACAGTGGTGCTGTGATCCAACAGAGGGAGGTAACATTCCTAGGGCTACAAATTGGAGTGGAGGGGAGAAGGGGAGGGGGAGGGCGGTTGGGGGATAATTGGGAGGCGACAAAGGGTACAAAAGTAATTTCTGGTGATGGGTATGTCCCCAATATGAATCTGGCCCCCACATCATGGGCAGAAGGGGGGACAATCAGCTTTGTATCTCATGAATATTCATGATAAATAAAAAAATAAAAATATAAACTTTATTTCTCAACATAATCTCCATGAAGTTCAAGTCACTTTTATAAGCAATGATACTGGCCATTTAGTCCATCCCTAAAGAAATGAAGGTCCTGAGAATTTAACTGTGTCAATGCAGTCTTTTTTACATTATTCTACTTTTCAGTTGTCAATTTAGCTTCTTTTCTTCATTCTTTTTATTTTATTTTTATTTTTGTCAACTTCATTTTTTATTTCCTTCTTGGACACATGCTTCTGTAATCACCTTTTTTAAAAAACATTTTTAATTGAAAAATAATTGATTATACATATTTGTGGGGTAGAGTTGAATATCAAT
>NW_007863706.1:0-612 GCF_000696425.1 Galeopterus variegatus
CATAATCCTAAGCACATACTGCAAGTGCTTTATAGCTAAGAGGGCTTAAAGAGTCCAGAAAGCAGCCACACTACGGAGAAAGTAATGACGAGGTGGTGCAGATCACATATCTATGGAAGAAACTGTGTCCACTTTTATGAGATTTAGCACTACATTAGCATAACGGGGTGGAGGGCATTCTGGGAACTTGAAATGCATTGAAATTAAAGACGATTCACTTACAGAGGGGTTTCTCAGACACCAATTCCCCTTGTCATGTGGGTCATTCCTGTTGTTTCTGGCAGCTCAGGAAAACACAGTGAAGTCCAGAACCCTGCCCCTCCTCACAGGAAATTGCTCCACTAAATGACGACATGTGGCCCTCCCAGCCCTGCCATCCTGTAGGGGATTCTGGAGCAATGAGGATTATTTCACACGCTTTCCAATTTGATGGAGTGTGTCTAGTTTCTTTATTTTAAGTATATAAGTAAATTGTTTGGAAATTTGGATCTTTAAGATTTTGAAGTAGTAACAGGTTCTGGTGTTGTTTTTCTTCCTTTTTTTCTGAATAGAATTCTCCTTTAGAGTTAGTTCCTTTACGATTTTCACAAAGGTTGGAAAATGGCTCTGGAA
>NW_007863707.1:0-612 GCF_000696425.1 Galeopterus variegatus
CTCTGTGCAGTGATAAAAGTAAAGTTATAAAAGCAAAGGAGTGAAGAATTTCCAAGGATTCTAGCAGCAGTCTGAGTGAGTAAGGTAATATCCCAATTCAAGTTAATATAAACCAGTCCATCGATGTGGAAAAGATGTTGAAGTTTGAATTTATTTAAGTCAGAAGAATCCGGAGACTGAAAAATAGAATTGGGTTATTTTTATCACATCTAGAACATGCTTTTTCTCACAACGCCCATTATTGCAAGTAAATATGAACATTAATAACAGCTCTTTTGTAAGTACAAAGCTATTTCTTGCAGAATTATTATTTGTAACACCACAATGACTGGACTCCACCCAACCTCAATCAAAGAGAACTTGAATAAATCCCAGTTCATCCCCACAGTGAAGCATGGGGCAGCTGTGTACATTATAAGGTTGTTCTCTTGGTAGCTGACCCTTCAAGACAAACAGTTTTATGGAGGGGGCAGGGATAAAAGAAAAATAAATCTCAGAATGTCATGTGCAATTAGCTTTACTATAACCAAAGGTAAATAGTATCTTGGTACGCTTGTGTGTGTGTTTGTGTCTATAATTTTATATTTATAACATGAAAAAAGAAAGCAAATC
>NW_007863708.1:0-612 GCF_000696425.1 Galeopterus variegatus
AGAAACATACTCCAAGTTCTACTTACTGAGCATAAAACAATAATGTGAATAAAACAGGATTGTTAACTTTTTAAGAATACAAGCTGTACTCCTCTGAATTTATATTCATTTTATGGATTTTATATAATTAATTGATGACAACTATCTTGGTTATTTTCATAGAAACGTCTTATTTTTGTTTTAAAACTCTATAACTGTGGAAAGGAAAACAAAATATTATTCCTATCACACTCAAGATCAATAAGTTTTCCTACACCGAGGTAAATCTCTCAGTTTCAGCTAGAAAAGAGTTTTTCAGGGATACCTAAGAAGTACTTGTTGATTGCCCATTTATTTGTTAATGTACTTATTCTTTCATTTTAATTTTATGACCCGCCATTTCATAGAGGACTTTTATGGAAAACATATGAATGCAAACTTCACCAGAAGACTTAATATCCAGAAAAATGTTCATTGAAGTTAAAATCTGTATGAAATCCATGCTGTAAACTGAGAATTAAATCATTCAGTAGGTAGATAGGCAGAGTAATAGATTATTTGCGAAAAAAAATAAATAACCTCTAGAGGAAGCAGACATTTTAAAAAATAAACATTGGCTTTTGTGTATAAATA
>NW_007863709.1:0-612 GCF_000696425.1 Galeopterus variegatus
GATTCCTTCTTTTAATATTTCCTTTCTGTTCTGAGATTTTTATTTTTCCAGGGTGGGTATGCTGCCACAATTCTTTTAGTTTTTCTTCATCTTAAAAGGTTTTGATTTCTTCATTCCTGAAGGATATTTTTTGCTGGATATAGAATATTGAGTTGATAGTTCTTTTCTTCCAGCCTTTACATGGTGTACCATTACCTTCTGATGAGAAGTTTGCTGTCATTCAAATCGTTTTCCCTTATAGATAAGATGTCTCCAGCTGATTTAAGTTTTTTCTCTTTAGTTTTCAGAAGTTGCTCCATGCTGTATCTTAGCATAGATTTATTTTATCCTATTTAGGGTTCACTCTACTTCTTGAGCCTGTAGTTCTACACCATTGCCAAATGTGGAAAATTTTTAGCCATCATTTCTTTAAATACTTTTTCAGGCAAACTCTCTCTTCTTCAGGACCTGGCACAAACGTTAGGACCTTGGTTGTAGTTGCACATGCCTCTGAGGCTCTGTTCATTTTTCCTTCCACCTGTTCTGTCTGTTGTTTAGATTGGGTTTTATGCATTTTATTCTCAAGTTCCCCAACTCTTCTTCTGTCCTCTAAAGTCTGATACTGAGCCCATC
>NW_007863710.1:0-612 GCF_000696425.1 Galeopterus variegatus
CCTCTGTATCCTCATTAATATTCTAGATCTGAAGTCTACTTTGTCTGATACATACATACATAAAAAAAACCACTCCAGGTTTCTTTTTTTTTTCCTTTTTTGTCTTTTTTTGTGACCCGCAACGGATCGCAACCCTCAGTGTCGTGCCCGTACCGGACTGGGACCGGCAACGGAATTGCAACCCTCGGTGTTGCACCCGCACCTCGCTCAGCCAGTGAGTGGGAACCGGTCTGTATGTGGGATCCGAACCCTCGGCGGGAGCGCCACCGCGCTCCCAAGCGGCGCACGGTAGCAGTGCGCCACCAGGCCGGCCCTCCAGGTTTCTTTTAATTAGCATTTGCATGGTATATATTTTTTCCATTTTACTCTTAACCTATCTTTTTTTTATTAAATGGGTTTCATGTACATTGTGTAGAGTTGAGGTTGCTTTTTTATGAGTTGACAATACCTGTCTTAATTTGGTATGCTAAGACTATTTACATTTTTGTAACTGATATGTTTAGATTAAAACCTTACATCTGGCTGTTTTCTATTTGTTTCATTTATTATTTGTTCTCTTTCCCTCTTTTTCTCCAATGAATATTTCCTTTGAACATGTTTCAGATTTTGGAG
>NW_007863711.1:0-612 GCF_000696425.1 Galeopterus variegatus
CAAGAGAGAAGTGGGCCATTCCCTTGAGTTGTGAATGGCCCTTAAAAACAAGTTCATGTCTGTTTTATTCCAGTAATTTTGTGTATGCATTTATAAGCTTGATTGTTACCCTTGATTTGCATTTGGAGTTACATAATCTTTTTTTCTAGTGCACATGCCTCTACCCACAATTCAGCATGTTATAATGATATGTATTGATGGATTGCATATGTATTTAAAGATAATAAGCACTAGCATATCCTGAAGTTACTTAAGGTTTCAAAATGTCCCTTCTGCGCATGTCTCTCTATCTGGGAAGTTCCTGGCAAGCCCCTGTGGTTAGATTGTGGGGTCTTTCTTCCATTATATTGTACACAAAGGAATGGGTCTGGGTGGAGTTATGGATGAAGTCAGTTTTCCTCACCTGTTCATGACTAACTGCCTAACAGTTACATAAACTATTACATAAACTAAAAAAAAAAAAAAAAAATTAATTATTTTTTTATTCTGAGTCACACATTTGATCAACTTTATCAAAACATTAAAAAATCATTATGAAAACTTAAGATAATAATTAACTTTGTCATTGAAGACAGAAATTAGTTTTTCATTTTTATATCCCAGGATTCACAC
>NW_007863712.1:0-612 GCF_000696425.1 Galeopterus variegatus
CTTAGATCGAAGTGCTTGGTCTGATGAGTTTACATAGATCGAATAGATTTCTCTGATGAGTTTATCAAGATCGATGAGCTTGGTCTGATGAGTTTATTTAGATCGATGAGCTTGGTCTGATGAGTTTACTTAGATCGATGGGTTTGGTCAGAAGAGTTTATTTAGATCGATAAGCCTGGTCTGATTAGTTTTCCTTGATCAATTAGCTTGGTCTGATTAGTTTTCTGAGATCGATTTGCTTGGTCTGATTAGTTTTCCTTTATCAATTAGTCCGGTCTGATTAGTGATCCTACATCGATTAGCTTGGTCTGATTATTTTTCCTAGATTGGTCAGCATGGTCTGTTTAGTTTTCCTAGATCGATTAGCTTGGTCTGATTATTCCTGCTAGATCGATTAGCTAGGTCTGATAAGTTTACTTACATCGATTAGCTAGGTCTGATAAGTTTACTTACATCGATTAGCTTGGTCTGATGAGTTTACTGATATCGATGAGCTTAGTGTGATGAATTTACTTAGATCGATCAGCTTGGTCTGATGAGTTTAGTTTGATCAATAAGCTCTATCCGATGAGTTTACTTAGATCGATGAGCTTGGTGTGATAAGTTTACTTA
>NW_007863713.1:0-612 GCF_000696425.1 Galeopterus variegatus
ATGTTCTTTTGCCTTTCTCTGCACGTAAAAACTCTTGTGATTACATTAGTCACACTGATTAGCTAATTTAATTCCCTCTCCAACCATTTTTCTTCTTTTTTCATGTAAACTAACATATTCACAGACATTTGAGATTAGAAAGGGTACAACTTTAGGGGCCTTTGGAGAGATTTTTCTTCCTTCCACAATGATTATCTGAACTTTTTTTTTTAATTAACAGAATGACTCTCCTAAAGAACTTTAACAAAATGTAAAATATCTTCATATTTTGTATCAACTTTTTAAAAAAATAATAATAATAATAATAATTTCTACTCATTTGTCATTATCTTTCAGATAGAATTTTTCTTCAAATTAACAAGATGTAATCAACTTAGTGAAATAATAGTACACATCAGGACTTATGCTAAAATATTATTGTTGGTGGTATTATACATATAGGATTGAAGAGATTACGGATAAGGCACTGTCTGAACAGAAAGCACTTGACTAAATATTGATTTAAGATAAATAAATTTGGATAAGACTCCTTGACAAAACTGAGTGCACATATATTCATTGTTGAAAATACTTGTTTTTGGGCCGGCCCGGTGGCACACTGGATAGTGCGCC
>NW_007863714.1:0-612 GCF_000696425.1 Galeopterus variegatus
AAAACTCACTCATTACTCCGCTCTCCCCCAGGGAGAGCATTAATTCGTTCTTGAGGGATCCACCCACATGACTCAATCAGTTTCCAACACTGTCACATTGGGGATCAAATTTCTACATGAGTTTTGGAGGGGACAAGGCATCCAAACTGCATCACCCATTTATTAACTTTTTCTTTTGTCGCTTGTCATTTTGGGCTCTTGTTCATAAAGTCAGTGCCCAGTTCTAGTTCCTGAAATGTTTACCCTATAATTTCCCTTAGTAGCTTTAAAGTTTCAGGTCTTATACTTAAGTCTTTAGTCCACTTTGAGATGATTTTGGTATGTGGTAAGAGGTGAAGGTCTAGTTTCATTCTTCCGCAAAGAGGTGAAGGTCTAGTTTCATTCTTCCGCATGTGGTTATCCAATTTACCCAGCAGCACTTATAGAAGAGGCAGTCTTTTCCCCAATGTAGGTTTTTGTTGTCTTTATCAACTATCATTGGCTGTTAGTCTGTGGTTTGATTTCTGGGTTCTCAATTCTGTTCCACTAGTCTGAATGTCTATTTTTATGCCAGTACCTTATTGTTTTGCTTATTAAAGCTATGTAGTATAGTGAAGTCAGGTAGTGTTATGC
>NW_007863715.1:0-612 GCF_000696425.1 Galeopterus variegatus
ATGTGTGTGTGTGTATATATATATATATATATATATATATGTGTGTGTGTGTGTGTGTGTATGCATACACATATGTGTGTGTATATATATATATATATACATGGATATCATATTTGTATAATATATATATATTTGTATAATATATATACACACACACGTGCATGTCTGATTATCATACAAATATGATATATATATATATCATATTATACAAATATGATATATATATATTATACAAATATGATATCCACTCTTTCTTAAACCCTTAGTGTATGTCAGCAATCACATTATATCAAAGTGGTTACAGTTCCAGGCTGTGAAATTTCACAGATTGAATTCAAATCCTGATTCACCTTATACTAGCTATGTGACTCTTGGCAAATATTTAACTATTTTATGCTCTAGATTCCTCATCTGTAAAATAGGGGTAATAACAATGCCTACCTCCTAGGGCTATAGTGAAGTTAAGATGAAATATGCATGTAAAATATTTAGAATGATGCCTGCCACTCAGCAAGCATTAGCTCTATTATGGTTTTTATCTCATTTAAGCCTATTGGGTACTAACTCCCATAAGAAGGAACTGTTATCGCATTCATTTTTTTTTTTTTTTTT
>NW_007863716.1:0-612 GCF_000696425.1 Galeopterus variegatus
TATGCACTTCTCACTGTACACTAAAATCAATTCAAAATGTATTAAAGACTTAAGTATGAGGTCTGAAACCATAACATTACTAAGGGAAAATAGAGGTAAAACAACTTCAGGAACTAGGTCTGGGCACAGACTTTATAAACATGAGCCCAAAAGCTCAAGCAGTAAAAGAAAAAATAAACAAATGGGATTATATCAAACTAAAAAGCTACTGCACTGCAAAGGAAACAATCAACAAGAGTGAAACAACAACCTACAGAGTGGGAGAAAATTTTTGCTAACTATGCATCCGACAAGGGATTAATATCCATGATATACAAGGAACTCAAGAACTTATACTGTAAAAAACCAAATAACCCAACTTGAAAATGGGCAAAGGAGCTGAATAGACACTTCTCAAAGGAAGACATACAAATGGCCAACAGGTACATGAAAAAATGCTCAACATCACTAGTCATCACGGGAATGCAAATTAAAACTACATTGAGATACCACCTCCCCCCAGTTAGACTGGCTATAATCAAAAAGACGGTGAATAACAAATGCTGGCAAGAGTGTGGAGAGAAGGGAACACTCCTACACTGTTGGTAGGACTGTAAATTAGTACAACCACTA
>NW_007863717.1:0-612 GCF_000696425.1 Galeopterus variegatus
TCTCCAAAAACTGATTTGCAAGTTTTTTGCAACTTCAGATATATTTTCTCAAAAGAATGATCAAAGTCATAGTTATATTCCTAGTGCATGTCATAAAGATCAACCATAACTAACTTGAAGTACAAGACTCAATGAATAGTTAGAAGATGAAACATTCAGTTAAAAATCTGTTTATGAGGAACGCATCCTGTGTTCCAGCTTGGGAAACAGGGAAAGGCATAGCCTTCCACAGCTCTTTCTTCTTCTTTGGGTAAGAATGAGATACTCCCTTGGAGCTACCCTTGTCCTGAGTTTTATAGTGGTTCCTATGCTCTGAGAAAAGGACATTAGCAGGATGTAGAGTTAGGACCAGATGTATGATATTCAAGAGGTGTGGAAGGTGCAGGTTTAAAGGATATGAGTTCCTGCCAGTGTAGATACATACACATTTCAAATATCAGAAACAGATTCAGCCTGCCTAAAAAAAAAGTAAAGGCTTTATTGGAAATACACTAGGACATCTTACTGAATCAAAGGAAGGGCTAAACAGCAAACCTCATGAAGAACCTTAATCAGAGAAGCTCTGGGGCCTCAGGAAATGGGCTGCTTCCTCTAGAGCACCAGGGCTGGATC
>NW_007863718.1:0-612 GCF_000696425.1 Galeopterus variegatus
AAGCAAACAGAAAGGACATTGTTGGTTGGGAGGGGGGAGAGGGAGGAGGGAGGGAGGTTTCGGTAATGGGCCACAATAATCAACCATACTGTATACCGACAAAATAAAGTTAAAAAAAAAAAAAAACAAAGGTGGGCCCTAGATCCAATTACAGGTGTCCTCATAATACAAACACAGAGGGAGATTTGAAACAGACACAGATGGGAAGGCAATTTGAAAACAGTGGCAGAGATTGGAATGACACATCTACAAGCCAAGGAACACCAAGAATTGCCTGCAACCACCAGAAACTAAGAGAAGGACATGGAGCAGATTCTCCCTCAGAGCCTCCAGAAGGAACCAACTCTGCCTACATTTTGATTTTGGACTTCTGGCCTCCTAAATTGTGAGAGAATAAATTTCTGTTGTTTTAAGCTAAAAACAAAAAAATTAACTGATGTAATTGTACACATTTATGGGGTAAAATTTGATGTTCTGATACATATGTATGTTGCGTAATGATTAGATCGGGGTAGTCAGTGCCTCCATCACCTCGTGCATTTATCATTTCTTTGTGGCGAGAACTTTCAAAAGCCTCTCTTCTAGCTATTATGTACATATTGCTCAATACTC
>NW_007863719.1:0-612 GCF_000696425.1 Galeopterus variegatus
CCTTAGAACAGGGCTGGCACATAGTAGATGCTAAGTAAATTTGTTATTATTAGAGAATGACAAACCATGCTCAAAGGACGAATGTGAATTAATTGTACATGCGGATGGGAGCAGGAGTGTTTCCAACAGAAGGAAGAGCACATGCACAGGCCCTGAGGCCACAGCAAGCACGGAGCATCTGGAAGAAGGGGATCTTGAGGGAGCAGAGTGAGGAGGCGGCAGAGGATGGTGGGAAATGAGCCCAGGGAGGAGCGGGGAAGCAGACTGTGAGAGGCTTGATGGCCATGCAGGGGAGGCAGAACGGTGCAAAATGAAGATGCAGGCCCCTTATTCTGAGTCTAAGCACCTCGAGATGGCCACAGCAGAGCGTTGAACCGGCCTGGGGCGCAGTGGGACTATGCAGGTTGTGCACCCATGAAGCCGGCCCAAAGCTGCAGTTAGAGTTGAATTTTGTTTCCTGTTTAGGTGAAAATCGAAGGCTCTGAGATGTAAAGTGACTTTCTCACAGTCCACAAACAGCTGGTGTCAGAGGGAGAATTTGAATTCAGGTCGTGTTCTCACAATTTCCGTTGTAGCTGGAAGGGCCACAGAGGGACCACAGTGGCTCTGGGG
>NW_007863720.1:0-612 GCF_000696425.1 Galeopterus variegatus
ATTGGGTAGGTACATTGTTAGATACTGAGGGTGGGGGTAGAGAGGGTTATTAATTACATATGGAAATTATATTTATCCTTAATTGCATTTTGTGTGCATTGAGAATGGAGAGAGAGATGTGACATTGGATGTGGCTTGATGAGGTGCTGGTCCATAGAAACTTGTGCCCCATTGTAATGATTGGAAGTGAGAAGAGACTTCATGAATGAGATGAGCAGAGATATTAGAAGAAATCTGTTTAGAAGAAGTTATTAAAAGTCATTGTTAAAAATAAGAGCTCTTCCCTGGTCTCCCAGGCAGTAATGAGGCAGATGCCAGGAGCCTTGACCCACCCCCTTTTTCCTTCTCCCACCCTATTTCCTTCCCCGTTCCCCTCTCCCCCTCCCCTCCAACTGTTCCACAACAACATCATAGAATGTAAAAAAATAATAATATTTATAAAGAAATAAATTTTTAAAAATTTATTTATTTTAAGAAATAAATTTTTTAAATTAATAAATAAATAAATTTAAAACCATGGCTTAGGTTAGTCATGACAAGGGATATTGTGAGAAAAAACAGCTAAATAGAACAGAAGAGGAAAAGTGAGAAGATGTCAAGGTAACGGCTAAA
>NW_007863721.1:0-612 GCF_000696425.1 Galeopterus variegatus
CAGTAATAGAAAATCAAGGTGTTTAAAGAAGAGCTGTTGTTTTACAAGATCTGAAATAACTGCTTGGAATGCAATAAAAAGCAGAAGGGTGCCAGCTTACAGAGAGCCGGTGTCATGAACCAATACAACTATTTACAGATAAAATTATCCAGGTCAAAACAAACTAGGCAATTCAATTTACAAAGGACATAAAAGACAATAGGAAAAGATCCTTTATATACCCAGCAGAAAAGCACTAGGGGAAGCTCTACCTCTTGATTAGATGAGGAAATGCCAGGACAGATACCACCAAAGACACATTTTAATGGAAAGTTGTGCTAACATTGGAATTGTAGGCCAGGTTCCCAGGCAACAGACTCTGCAGTGGAGATTTGCTTGCAGGTGATTTCGGGGGGAGTGCTCTGGGGAACAGCACCTGTGGGGGCAGCAAGATTAGGCACAGGGGAAATTGAGCTGAGATGCAGCTGCAACAGAGGCCTCAGCATCCCACCTGGAGCTGGAGAGCTGAGCCGAGCAGGGATGGCCCTTCAGAGAGGTCCTGAATTCAAGCAAGGGGGTGTGGCCTTTCTACCCCTATACTGACCAATCATTTAGAATGTGTGCTGGCCCCAG
>NW_007863722.1:0-612 GCF_000696425.1 Galeopterus variegatus
ACAGCAAAAGAAACAATTAACAGAGTTAAAAGACAACCAACAGAGTGGGAGAAAATACTTGAAAAATATACATGTGACAAAGCATATATCTAAGATATACAGGAACTGAAACAACTTTACACCAAAAAAATAACCCAATTAAAAGGGCAAAAGAGCTAAATAGGCATTTTTCAAAGGAAGATATATGAATGGCCAACAGACACATGAAAAAATGCTCAACATCACTCAGCATTTGGGAAATGCAAATCAAAACCACTTTGAGATACCATCTCACCCCAGTTAGGATGGCTAATATCCAAAAGACCGTGAATGATAAATGCTGGTGATGTTGGGAGAAAAAGGAACTCTCACACATTGTTGGTGGGACTACAAAATGGTGCAGCCTCTATGGAAAATGGTATGGAGGTTCCTCAAACAACTGCAGATAGATCTACCATATGACCCAGCTATCCCACTGCTTGGAATATACCCAGTGGAATGGAAACCATCAAGTTGAAGGTATACCTGTTCCCCAATGTTCATTACAGCACTATTTACAATAGCAAAGAGTAGGAACCAGCCCAAATGTCCATCTTCAGATGAGTGGATATGGAAAATGTGGTATATCTACAC
>NW_007863723.1:0-612 GCF_000696425.1 Galeopterus variegatus
TAGACACTTAGGTTGTTTCCATATCGTGGCTATTGTGAATAATGCTTCAATGAGCAGTGTAGTGCAGAATCTCTTCAACATATTGATTTCCTTTCCTTTGGAAATATACCCAGAAGTGGAATTGCTGGATCGTATGGTAGTTCTATTCTTAGTTTTCTGAAGAACCTCCATACTGTTTTCCATAATGGTTGTACTAATTTGCATTCCCCACCAACAGTGTATCCATATCCTCTCCCATACTTGTTATCTCTTGTCTTTTGATAATAGTCATCCTAACAAGTGTGAGGTGATATCTCATTGCAGTTCAATGTGCATTTCCTTGATAAGTAGTGATGTGGAGTATTTTTTCATATACCTGGCATTTTGAATTGGAGACAGAGAGGGTGGTTCATTCAAAGTACGGGGACCATGGGAACTAGGGGGTGAGTGGCATGAAATAAAGCTGGTGAGTTAAGTGGACTTCATTGAAGGTCTTATAAGAATTGCATTGGAATATCACTCCCTAAAAGTAAAAAATATGGGAGAAGAGAGACTAAATAGTGCCTCATAGAGAAGGTGGCATTTGAACAGGGTCTTGAAGGAGGGGGGAGAACTTGAACGTGGTGAAGAAGT
>NW_007863724.1:0-612 GCF_000696425.1 Galeopterus variegatus
ATCAGCAGATGAGTGGATACAGAAAATGTGGTACATCTACACAATGGAATTCTACTGTGCTGTAAAAATGAATTACTATCATTTGCAGCAACATGGATGGACTTAGAAAAAAATATTTTAAGTGAAATAAGGCACAGAAAGAGAAATACCACATGTTCTCACTTATTTTAGGGAGCTAAAAATAAATAAATAAATACACAAACAAAGCGGGGGGTGGGGAAGAAGACACAACAATCACAATTCCTTGAACTTGTTAAGACAAGTGAACAGCTATGATGTTGATGGGTGGGAGGGGCGAGAGGGAGAGGAGAGGGAGGAATCGGTAAAGGGATACCAAAATCAATTACATTGCATATTGATAAAATTTTAAAAAAAGGAATCATAGCTAGAAAAGGAAAAATCTAGTTACTTTTAAATGTGTGGGATCATATTTATCTGACATGAATAAAACATTTATTCAACAAAAATAGAAAATCATCACTGTGGGTTGCATTTTAAATTTTAATTTAAAAACATAGTTTTTTTTTCTTATTTTCTATATGCAGAACCTATTTTTTTTTTTTTTTTTTTTGATCCAAGGCTAAAAAACAACTCAGTAAGGGGAACAAGTCA
>NW_007863725.1:0-612 GCF_000696425.1 Galeopterus variegatus
TCTCCAGACAATTTTGCTTATACCATGAATTTCCATGGTGAGTCCATTCTGCTTAGAATATATAAAAAAAAAAACCTTACTTAAGCCCCTTTGGAATTATGTAAATGACGAATTTATGGAATATGCTAGGGTTCTCCAGAGAAACAGAACCAATAGAATATATATAATAGAATATATATCTATGTCTATATACAGAGAGCGAGAGAGAGAGAGAGAGAGAGATTTTAAGGAATTGGCTCATGCAATTGTTGGGGCTGACAAGTCTGACATTTAAGGGCTGCCTGACAGGCTGGAAATTCCAGCAGGAGTCAATGTTGCATCTTGAGTCCAAAGGCTGTCTGTAGGCAGAATTCCTTCCCCTTCAGGGGACCTCAGTCTTTTCTCTTAAGGCCTTCAACTGACTGGATGAGGCCCATGCACATTATACAGGGTTGTCTGCTTTACTCAGTCTACTGATTTAAATGTTAATCACATCTGAAAAAAAAACACTTTTACAGCAACATCTTAACTTGGTGTTTGACCAAATAACTGAGTACCATGATGTAACCAAGCTGACACATAGAATTACCCATCACATGAAATGTCCATCAGTGGGGTTTACTCTGGCCTGCA
>NW_007863726.1:0-612 GCF_000696425.1 Galeopterus variegatus
CATCTACTACCATTACATTCCATGTAAACATTTTTAGATATTCCTCTATTTTTTTTTTTTTGTCATTTTATGTTTTCTGATTCTGTACTCTAAATTCCCTATTGAGATTTTAGTGAGGTCTATCTCATCTCTGATGTTCATTTATCTTTATTTCTGAAGTAATTTTTTCTTTCAATTTCTTTTCTTAATTCTTTTAATTTCTGTTCCATCCTATGCTTTCTGGACACCTTTTGTTATTTGTCTATTTGGGTTCTTGTATTAGCCTTATGTTGTTTCATCACTACTGTAATTGCTTCATTACTTTTTCAAATTTATGTCAAATTGTTGTGGACCAATATTACTCTAATTCAAGATAAATTTTACTCTGTTTTTATTTTTTCTATTGAGTGGATTTTGTGCTTATTTTTAAAAAAAATTATAAAACATTTATATGCATGCTGCCATTTTATTTTAGATTATTAATATTTAAACAAGTTGCATATCTGAAACAGTTATTATCAGAAAGTTTTTAGAATTTTCTCTGTTTTATTCTTCCATGTACTTCCCCCACCCCAAGGTTCATTGAGTTGCAATTGACAAAAAATTGTATGTATTAAGTCATACAATGTGACA
>NW_007863727.1:0-612 GCF_000696425.1 Galeopterus variegatus
GGAAGCTGTCACTCCCTTCTAGCAAAAAGTAAAAAGTTAGACAAATAGAGAAATCAACAACACTTCCTAGATCCATCAAAGAAGTGAAGTCACAGGGTAAACCACTGTCCCTCAAAATTAGAGAAACAGGTAAAGATGGAGAATCACAATTTACCAGAGCAGAAAGCCACCAGCAGAAACCTCCAAAGAAACCAGTACAGGAGTACAAAAACATGAACTGTAGTGGAAAAAATTCTGGAGGCTCAGGGTAAACAAGTGTGAGAATTAAGAACTATATGAAGATCAAGTCATCTGGGACCCCTCACACTCTCATAAGTTTTACCTCCAGGAGGGCTACCAGGTTCTCACAGTGAATATCATAGAAATATCCCTTTATGCAGGAGGAGGGAAAAGAAATCATTTTGAAATACACAAGTTCATAACAAGATCTGTTCTCTGCTAAAACTGGTTAAATAGAGCCTAACCTGCTGGGGCTTTATCAAAGCATAACCTAACTGGAGGAAGGGAAATACCCAACTTGAGCTCATACCTAAGGAGGTAGAAGAACTGAAAAGAACTTGTGAAATTCACAGACCAGAGACACAGGTTCACAAAAAGACTGAGACCTCATCA
>NW_007863728.1:0-612 GCF_000696425.1 Galeopterus variegatus
TATAGGAAACCTTTCTACAGTAAAGCAGACCTCAGTGTACATCAAAGAACTCACACAGTTGGGGAACCATATGAATGTAATGAATGTAGGAAATCTTCCTACCAGAAATCAAACCTTACTAGTCATGAGCACACTTCAGGATGTATCAGAGAACTCAGGAAAAAGAGAAAACCCATGAATGTACAGCTGTCCATTCATATCCACAGGGGATTGGTTTCAAAACTTTCCATAGATATCAAAATCTGTGGATGCTCAAGTCTTATATGAAGTGGTGAGCTATTGTGTAACATTCTGCTGCATAATTTTACATTATGTCTCGATTACTTATATTGCTGAATACATTAAAAACAATATAAGTAGTGGTAGTTTTTTGGGTATATTTTGTATTGCCATACTTTCTTTTTTTCAAATATTTTTGACCTATAGTTGGTTGAATCCATGAATGTGAATCTTGTGGGTATGGAAGGCTGATTGTAATGAATGTAGAACATCTTTTGTTAGAAGTCACACCTGGGCCGGCCCGGTGGCACACTGGAGAGTGCGCTGCTTGAGAGTGCGGCGGCACTCCCGCCAAGGGTTCGGATCCCATGTGGAGACCGGTTCCCGCTCACT
>NW_007863729.1:0-612 GCF_000696425.1 Galeopterus variegatus
CCAGATGCTACAAAGAGAATGATTCCTTCATTTAGCAATCCCATGAAAACACAGTCCTATGTTTACGATAACTGGAACGTCTATAGCTCAGAGCAATTTCTCTCTATCATAGTCTGTTGTCATCAGAACAGACCAATTTACAAGATCATAAGAGCTAATTCTGTTTCATTTTACATAATGGGTCAGCTCTTTGGAAACAATCTGGGTATTCCATAAGGTAATAAATGGTACTTTAATGGCAGGAAGAGTTCTCATCTGGCTCCCAAAACACAGCTTTCTTCCTGGCAGGATATAGATCATTGGTTTTCTGTCCATATTACTTCCTAGAAGGTGTGGGCTGCACAGGAGTTATTCTTTATATAGCCTAGAGTCTGAAATCCATGTCTTTCAGCCCACAGAGGTGTACACTCCTCTGGCAGTGTCTAAACCAAGACCAACTAGTTTTAAACAACCTCTACCCTTAGTAGTTCAAATGCCTTGCAGCACCCCCACAGAGCAGCCTTGTGTGGGAGGAATCCAGCAATGATCCTTCCATCCGACAGAGGAAGAACCTGACTCAAAGAAGAGATGAGCCGTTTGTCTAGGAACATACCCATGGCTATCAGAGAAGTC
>NW_007863730.1:0-612 GCF_000696425.1 Galeopterus variegatus
GTGTCAGGTTTTGGCTGAGAGTCAAGTCCAGGCAGTTAGGATCTGTGGCTTCAGAATTCCCCAAGACACTGGGAGCTTTCTTCTGCCTCAGCAGAGCCAAGACTTGGCAGTGTCAGATGGGGCTGGCTGGTCAGCTCAGTTGGTTAGAGCATGGTGCTATAACACCAAGGTCAAGGGTTCAGATACCTGTACTGGCCAGCTGCCAAAAGAAAAAAAAGGCCTCTATTTAATGTTTGTTTTCCTTTTCCCTGATCCTCCAATAGGTAAAAATCATAGTAAAAATCAGTTACAGAGACCTAATCTTATTTCTCATACCTAGAGTTTAAATTCCAATGCATACACCAGTGGTTTTTTTGGCTTTCTGGTAGCTCCCAGGGTATGTACAGATGGGTCATTCTGGGCCAGAAGTCCAGAATCTGGACCTGCCAGTGGCTGGCCCCTGATCACTGGGCCACACCATGTTTACCCCTCATGACTCAGGTCAGAGAGTGACAGAAGTCACAACTGACCCTCCAGCAGAAGTGGAGGAGGTTAGGAAGTGTGTCCTGCTGACGTCTGTATTTTTACTGAGCAGGATGATCCCTGAAGTATTTATAAAATCATGAGCATGTG
>NW_007863731.1:0-612 GCF_000696425.1 Galeopterus variegatus
CAGAAAGTCATTCTGCATAGGATTTTTTTCCTAATATTTTTCAAATTATTGTTTATATTTCCAAAATTTAAAGTCAAATTAACTGTCATAGTCAACTTTCACATAATATTTCCCCAAAGATAAGGCTGTTGTTACCTTGGAATAATACCATTCTATAATGTCTAAGAGAAAACCAACTAATGCCCAAGTTAACAATCAAATAAACAACTACAGAATACTTGTACCTTTGTCATAGAATCTGGTCCTGCATATCTGAACTTTTTCTGAGGTGCACAGTGTATGAAATTAAAGACAGTGATGGAGAGGGGCTTCATTACTCTGCAGGACTGAAGGAGGGGGGACTAAAAATGGAAGTGTAATCAATTAGTGGTAGCATGATTCCACCTGCATGAAGCTCAAGCAGATGGAACCAATCCACTGAGATAGAAATTGGAATAGTGATGGGGGGTGGGGTCTCCAGGAGGCTGTAAGAATGCTGGAAGTTTCTTATGCCCTGATCATTAGTGGTTATAAGGGTGTATAAATCATTCCATTGTATGCTTAAGATTTGTGCCCTTTACTGTATGTATGTTATACCTGGAAAATGGCGGCGGGGGGGGGGGGTTTAAAAAA
>NW_007863732.1:0-612 GCF_000696425.1 Galeopterus variegatus
ACTTTATAAGTTTTTCAGTGAATTCCTTGACTTTGCATATATTAGTTGAGATTGTGCTGCCGTTTTTGCAACCTAGAAAACTTTTACCATGACAGCAAATAAAGCACTTTGCATAACATAGTAGGGCATTCAGGAAAACTGTAAAATATGCATCTTGTTGAATCTTTTAGGTGATTCTTTTTACTGTTTCTTCTCAGTGGTCACAAAACCTCTTTTACTGTTTGAATTTTTGCAGTCTTAAGCTGCAGGTATATGGTAATGCTAAGCATAGGCTCCTTCAGCCTGTTGTCACTTATAAAACTTGGAGAAAATAATAAGAGGTAGAGAGGGAGAAGGAAAAGGAGAGGAAGAGAGAGAACATGTGTGTACTTACAGTTGAACAGAAAGAAAAAATTTCCTCTTCACTAAAGAATCAGATTTTATGTAAAGAAGTTTTACTTATTTTGAGTGCAATTGCCTGTTACACTTTGCTGGAGAAAGGTTTTAGGTTTACAGTGGGGCAGGGAAACTAGACAAAAACTGCTTCCTTGGCTGAGCTCTGAATCTGGACGTAGACCAGCAGAGAAATTGTCACCAGAATTTGAATTACTGAGAAGGAGGGTAGGGATCTTT
>NW_007863733.1:0-612 GCF_000696425.1 Galeopterus variegatus
ATATGTTCTGTCTTTGAGCTCACTGATTCTTTCCTCAGTTTGATTAAGTCTGCTGTTGGAGCTTTCGATTGAATTTTTCAGTTCAGATAATGGACTATTTCTAGAATTTCTATTTGTTTTTTTAAAATTGATTCAATCCTTTGTTAAATTTCTTATTCTGTTTTTGGATTTGTTTTCCAGATACCATTTAATTTTCTGTCTGTATTTTCTTGTGACTCCTGAACATCTTTAAGACAGTTACTCTGAATTCTGTCAGACATTTCATCAGTCCGCTGTTCCTGTGGGTCCATTTCTGGTGCTTAATTTGTTGGTCTCACATTTCTCTGTTCTTTCTTGATCTTTGTGTCTTTATGTTGATGCTTGGGCATTTGAGGAGACTGCCACCTCTTCTAGGGTTTTTTAGGTGTCCTTTGGTAGCATTAGAGTTTACTGATTAATTTCAGAGCTTTGTCCCTGGTCTGTGGTTTGGGTTAATTCTAAAATTGGGTGTGGGAGAATTTTCTATGGCGACCAGCACTTGAGCTCTGAGGTTGTGCCAAATTGCTACTTCAGTGCTGATTCTCTTGGGAAGATTTTTTGTGCAATCCAGTTTTTAATTTTGGCCTTTAAATC
>NW_007863734.1:0-612 GCF_000696425.1 Galeopterus variegatus
ATTTTATTACTGCTTCAATCACATTACTCTTTATTGATCTGTTTGGGTTTTCAACTTCTTCCTAATTCAACCTTAGTAAATTGTGTGTGTCCAGGGACTGATCCATCTCTTCCAGGTTTTCCAGTTTGTTTGCTATAGTTGTTCACAGTAGTCTCTTATGATCCTTTGTATTTCTGTGATACCAGTTGTAATGTCTCATTTTTTATAATTGATTTTATTAATTAGTCTCTTCTCTCTTTTTTCTTCATTAGTCTAGCTAAAGGTTTGTCGATTTTTTGTTTCAAAAAAACAACACTGTTTCATTTTTTTGTACTCTTTAAAATTTTGGATTCATTTATTTTTGCTCTGATCTTTGTTATTTCTCTCCTTCTACTGATTTGGGGTATGGTTTGTTCTTGTTTTTCTACTTCCTTGAGGTATAATGTTTGATTATTTATTTGAAGTCTTTCTTTTTTAATGTAGATAATTCTTGTTATAAACGTCCCTCTTAGAACTGCTTTTGCTATATCCCATAGGTTCTGGGATATTGTATTTTCACTTTCTTTTGTCTTAGGAATTTTTTAATTTGCTGCTGAGAAGAATGTGTATTCTGGAGCTATTGGGTGAAATATT
>NW_007863735.1:0-612 GCF_000696425.1 Galeopterus variegatus
GGATCCGAACCCTCGGGCGGGAGCGCCGCCGCGCTTCCCAAGCAGTGCACTTATCCAGTGCACCACCGGGCTGGCCCGACTAATTCAGTTTTTAATGTCCTTATAGGCAAAAGTCTTTTTGGCCAAGTTTAGGTCCCCCGCTTACTTCCTCAGTAGAATGTGTAGAGGACAGATGAAGCTCCCCTTCATTTCTATTAATGAGTTGTGAGTAGGAGGCAGGCAATAGGGTGCCCCTCCCTATCAAGGCAGCACATTAAGACAAAGTTCTCCAGAAGGAAAACCAGTTAGCTAATAGTCTTAGCATTATATGCTAAACAGTCAAGAAGAAAACCTGAGAAGTCCTTCATAAGAATTACGCTAGTTGAAATTTTCTCATATATATTTCATGTTATCATCATAGCAACACTTTGTGATCGACAAGGTCAGGAGGAAACTGAGTTCCAAAAAAGAAATTTGTCCAAATTACAGCTATCATTTGATCAGCCCATGATTTGAATCCACATAGCTTTGACTCCAAAGTCTATAATCTTCCTAAAATCCCATAGGTGAGGTATGTTTTTCTGAATTCCATATATGTGACCCATATTTTCCATTAGATTATTATTTTTTTTT
>NW_007863736.1:0-612 GCF_000696425.1 Galeopterus variegatus
TTATTTAACTTAGGTCTGATTGCATTAACTGATAAAATTAATTAATAATAAGTATAAATAACATTATATAATTAATAGATTGAATAAAGCAAAATATCCATTATTGCATTTTTACAAATATGTGTGCAAGTGTGTGTGTGTGTGTGTGTGTGTGTGTGTGGTTGTATGTACATATTCTCTCAGGAACCCATAAGAATTAACCAAAAACTATTAGAAAATTTAGAGAAATTAGAAAGGTGGTAAGTTCTAAAATTATATTAAAATTACTACTTTTCTACATATATACCAGTAATAACCAATTAGAAATTTATTAAAACCCCCAAAATGATGTTGAAACAAATGAAAAAACCTCAAGTCAGTCAATTTAACATTGGAACACCACTTATTCATCTATCTACGTATGCATTCAGTGAAATACCACATAATTACCAATAGTTGTTTTTTTTTTAACTTGTGTAAAGTGATATGGATGTGTAACATTGCTGAGTGAACACTTTATAATAGGTGGGTGGGAGAGTAAATTGGGCTATACCTAGCATGATTTGGCAATGTCAAACCAAGTATACATTACATGTACTCTTCAATACAGGAATTCTATTATAAATATATCCT
>NW_007863737.1:0-612 GCF_000696425.1 Galeopterus variegatus
ACTCCCTGGCCTGTCTCAGCTATGCATACCCAGACTGCACGTCTGCTGGTCTGTGGTCTTACCTTATCAAGGATAATAATTTTATTCCAAGCCCATTTTCTTCTCTTCCATGCCAAGTCAGTTTTTATGCCAAGGCAACTCCAAGATTGCCTTGTGGTGGTAGGGAGGTCAGTTGTAGTTCATCTTCACCTTGAGATTATATCCTTTTGGGAGTCCCAGCTAATATACAGAGGAAGAGTTCTTTCTAAGGCACTCTAGTTTAGATGTTCTTTGGTCTTCAGTTCTGCCTCTCCATGCCTCTGCTTACGGCCATGAAGCTGAAGCCTGAGCATGAGGGATCAGCAAATATTTTCTTGAGGTCAAAAATGTCTTTGATGCTCTGATGTAAAGCTTGGCTAAATTTTTTTAAAATAAAAAATATATAAAAATCCAAAGAATAAAATAATCAACTTTATTTCACCACCTGCAATTAACTACTATTTATATCGTGTCCTATTTGCTTTGCTACTTTATTTTTTTAACTATACATGCTCTTTTGAAGTAATTTAGACAAGAATGTAAAAAATAAACATTTATATACTTATGTTGTCAACATTATATGTTCTATGCACC
>NW_007863738.1:0-612 GCF_000696425.1 Galeopterus variegatus
ACTTGTATTTTGTGAATTTCACACAAGGCTTTTTGAATCCCGAATGATGTTTATGTTTGACTTTTATTCATTTTGACATCATAATATATTCAGGGGGTTGTGTTTATTTCTACCAATATCAGAGATTTATTTTCTTTTTGAGTAGGTAGCTCTACTCTTATGTATTAACTAATATTAAAGTAAGAGCTGTGAGTAATGGCTTAGGGAGTGCAAGTGCCTGGCTCTGTCCCTGGCACATAGTCTGCACTCTACTTTAATCCTGTTTTCCTCAGATACATTGAATCAAGAGCTTCCTCTGCCTAATTTGCTCAAATCTTTGGAGATATGAAAATGAATATGAATTAGAATGAGTCTCTAATGTTGAAGAACTCCGCAGTTTGTCCAGGGCAATAAAGTTGAAAGCAATTAAGTAAAAGAGTGATGTCAAGTTACAATCATTAAGTGTATGGAAACTAAGAACACAGACAAAGGGAGGGTCAGTTCCAAATACGAGAGGATGACTGAGAGGAATGAAGGAAGTCTTCATGGAAGAAGCCAAAGATAAATTGAAGTGTTATAGCTGAGTATTTATTGTCAGAATTCCTTTCGTATATGCCTGTGCGCCTTCCCTCC
>NW_007863739.1:0-612 GCF_000696425.1 Galeopterus variegatus
TTGTTGTTTGGTTGTCTTAGATGTCTTTTGTTCCTTGCTTTCTGATTTACTGTTTGTTTTCCTTGTTTGTTGGTTCCTTAGGATGTAGATAGTCTTTTCGTTTATTTGTTTTCTCTTCATATATGCCATTTTTATTATACTAGTGGGTCTAGATTTTTCTTGGGTTTTTATGGCAGTGGTGGTTATTTTTCAGGAACCAAACCCAGTACTCCTTTGAGAATTTCTTGTAAGGGTGGTCGTGTGCTGTTGAACTCCCGCAGTTTTTGTTTGTCTGAGAAATATACTATTTGACCTTCACTTTGGAAGGATAGCCTTGCAAGGTAGAGTATTCTTGGCAGACAATCTCTGACTTTTAGTATTTTGAATATATCCTCCCATTCCTTTCTGGCTTTTATGGCTTGTGATGAAAAGTCTGATGTTAGCCTGACTGGGGCTCCCTTATAGTTTATTTGATGCTTCTCTCTTGCTGCTCTCAAGATTCTCTCCTTGTCTTTGAGTCTTGCCAGTTTGACTATAATATGTCTTGGAGAAGATCTTTTCGGGTTGAATACGTTCGGAGATTGTTGAGCTTCCTGGATCTGAAGATCTGTGATTTTTCCTATACCTGGGAAG
>NW_007863740.1:0-612 GCF_000696425.1 Galeopterus variegatus
TATTTTCTGTCTTTTATATAATGTTAACTGCCAAATAGCTCTGCATGGCAAATGAGAAAACAATGCTACATTACTGTGAAATTCTTTCTTCTAAAATATAAAATAGTTAATCTATAACTATATATACATTCACAAGACATTAGTAAATTGTAAATAATGTATATCAATTTTCATGATTAACTATAATCATATTCAAATCCAATATATTTAAGATAAAATGAGTTTGATAAATAATAACAATGTGAGATTTAACAATTTCAGTCTGATAGTAAAATTATGCATACACACAGCACATATACATAGATGAGAGGGGATTTATTACTGAATTAGTGCACATAATTATGGCGGAAGTGAAGTCCCACAATAGACTATCTGCAGGCTGGAGAACCAGGGAATCTGGTATTGTGGCCCAGTCCAATTCCAAAAGACTCAGAATCAGGGAAGCTGATGGTGTAATTCTCAGTCTGAGGTCAAAGGCCTGAGACCCAAGCAGAGGGGGAAGAGGGAAGGCAGTGGGGGTTGGGGGGCGCTCTGGAGTGAGTCCCACAGTCCAAATGCCAGAGAACCTGGAGTCTTGAAATCCAAGACTAGAAGAAGGGATTCCCCATTATG
>NW_007863741.1:0-612 GCF_000696425.1 Galeopterus variegatus
GCAAGAGAGAAGTGGCAAGTCACCTATAAGGGAGCCCCAATCAGAATAACATCAGACTTTTTATCAGAAGCTCTAAAAGCCAGAAAGGAATGGGATGATATATTCAAAACACTAAAGGACAAAAATTGCCAGCCAAGAATACTTTACCCAGCAGGGCTATCTTTCCAAAATGAAGGACGAATAGTATATTTCTCAGACAAAACTGTGGGAGTTCACTACCACATAACCAGCCCTACAAGAAATTCTCAAGGAAGTACTGGGCTTGATATCACAAAAACACTCATCACTACCATGAATACACAAGAAAGAGCAATACCTACCAGCAAAACAAAAATGCTAATGAAAGAGAAAAAAAATAGTTTATCACCCCAAGAAACCAACAAATATAGAAGACAAGCAGAAAATTTGAAAGAAAGGAACAAAAGATACTTAAGACAGCTAAACAAAAAGCAGTATAATGCTAGGAGTAAATCAACACCTTTCAGTAATAACTCTGAATGTAAAGGGACTAAATTCCCCATTCAAAAGACATAGACTGACTGCCTGACTGCCTGGATTAAAAAGATGGACCCAACAATATGCTGTCTCCAAGAGACTCACTTGACTTGTAAA
>NW_007863742.1:0-612 GCF_000696425.1 Galeopterus variegatus
CATACAACTCATAGTTGGTTTGGTACTTACCTGAGTTACTACAATATTACACTCTGCTGCACGGTCATTCTGGATGAAGTCATCTGGAATGAACTGGGGAACCTATGTGGTTTTACCACACCCAGTAGCCCCTCGGATAATGACAACTGAATTTTGACTAATTGCCTCCAGGATTTCACTTTCAAATTTCTTCACGGGTAGTAACTCTCTCTCCTGTAAGATCTGTATTAGAAAAGTTACATCTCAATCAAATATCTACCAACACGTACATTAGAAGCAACTGTCTTAATCGTTTAAAAAACCCACCACCTCTATAAAAACGTATTCCTTTCCACTGGCTTAGTACTCAAAACATTTTTTCATAAAAATGTATATTTTATATCTCTAATAAGAACTGCTTCTTTTAACTATTATTTCTGAAGACTATGATGTAGTCTCTTTCTCCCTGAACATTCCACATGCATTCTCTTTCTTTTAAAATTTTAATGTTTTATTTGGAAAATACTAAAAAAAAACACAAAAAATTATTACCCCCAAATCTCTCCACTTACATTACATTAAGAAGTAAAATTCTCTCCTTGGCCCTCAACCCATAACAGCTACCCTTAAGGG
>NW_007863743.1:0-612 GCF_000696425.1 Galeopterus variegatus
ATTTCAAGGGTTTCCTTTTCTATGGCGTCTGGTATTTGAGCATTGCTCTACTCCTTTGGTGTTGTCATATCTTCTCGTTTGTTTGTAGTTCTAGTATTTTTTAATTGATGTTTGGTCATCTGGTAGAGCACTTGCTTCTTCCGTTACTCTGGGGTTTTCTATGTGGATGACGATTTCCTCCTCTATTTTCAGAGTCCACTATGATTCTTCTTTTATCAATGTAGTTGAGTGTGTGGTGGATTGCCTGTAGAGTGGCCTTGGCTGCTACTGTGGTGATGAACTGTCCTTGTGCTGACAGTATGTGTGGCAGTGGCTATGGTACACCAGCTTGACTCCTGTTCTGCCACTGAGCAGGGCTTTCTGGGGCTGGAGTCTGGGCCATCAAACGAACGTGATATTCCACTCACCTTGGCACCTGCTGAGGCTATGGGTGGGTCCCTGCAGGGCTGGAGTCTGCACCCCCAGTGGCACATGGGGCTCAGCTCACCTTGGCACCTGCTGGGGCTGTCCAGACTGATCTCATTGTGGTTTAAATTTGCATATTCCTGGACATTAGTGACTTTGAGCATTTTACCAAGTGTTTATTGTCCCTTTGGGCCATCTTTTGAGAGT
>NW_007863744.1:0-612 GCF_000696425.1 Galeopterus variegatus
GTTTAGCAGGGGCCCTGATTATTGGAGAGGTAGGGAAAGTACCAAGAAACATACTATACTCCAGGATGTATTTGTTGCTCCTGGGGTGACACATGTGGATTAAAGTGCGTCTGGTCCATTAGGGACCTTCTTCTTCTCCATCCATGCATGCCTCTGAGTAAGAAAATCTACCAAAGGTTTCCATTTGCCTCAGAGGAAAGGCCTCTATAGAAAAACCTTGATAGCAAGAAACCCCAGAGAAGTAGCTA
Source organism: Galeopterus variegatus (assembly GCF_000696425.1). Lineage (NCBI taxonomy): Eukaryota > Metazoa > Chordata > Mammalia > Dermoptera > Cynocephalidae > Galeopterus > Galeopterus variegatus. The sequence continues at coordinate 249 of NW_007863744.1, forward strand.
GCTAGAGCTCATCAGTAACCTCCTGTCTCTCAGGAAAAAGGAAGTTTAAACCCAGAATTATAAGTGATGTGTTAACTCTAAAACGTGAAATAGGCCAGTGGTTCTCAACCAGGAGTGATTTTAGCCCTCAAGGTTTATTTAGCAGTGTCTAGAAACAATTTAATTTTCATGACTAGGGAGATGTTACTGTCATCTAGTGGGTAAAGGCCAGAGGTGCTGTCATACATTCCACAATGCCCAGGACAGCCCCCACAACAACAAAAATTGTCTCATTCAAAATCTCTATAGTGTCAAAAAAAAAACCCTCAAAAATCTCTATAGTGTCAAGGTTGAGAAAACCTGATTTAAACTGAATCATAGAGAG
>NW_007863745.1:0-612 GCF_000696425.1 Galeopterus variegatus
GTCCACCCTCCAGAAAAGAAAGGGGGGCTGAAGATTGAATTCAATCACATGGCCATTGATTCAATCAACCATATCTATGTAGTGAAACTCCAATAAAAACTATGAGCACCAAAGCTATGGTTAGCCTTCCTCCTTGGCAGTATTCTGCCAATTTTCACACATGAATTTGCCAGGAAAATGAAGCTTCCCTGAGGACATAGAAGCTTCACATTTGAGATCATTCCAGACTTCATCCTATGTTCCCTTCTCTTGGCTGATCCTGACTTATATCTTTTTTTTTTTGTCCTTTTTGTGACTGGTAAGGGGATCGCAACCCTTGGCTTGGTGTCACCCGTACCGCACTCAGCCAGTGAGAGCACCAGCCATCCCTATATAGGATCCGAACCCGTGGTGGGAGCGCGGCTGCGCTCCCAGTGCTGCACTCTCCCGAGTGCGCCATGGGGTCGGCCCGATATCTTTTTTTCTATAATAAAACTTCAATTGTTAGTATAGTGCCTTCCTGTGTTTTGTGAGTTATTCTGGTGAATTATACAGAATGTAAGTGGGTAGTGGAAGCTCTACATTGTAGCCAGTTGGCCAGAAGTGTGGGTGGCCTGAAAACCCCAAAGTTGT
>NW_007863746.1:0-612 GCF_000696425.1 Galeopterus variegatus
TACTTCAGGAAGTAGGACTGGGCAAAGACTTTATGAATAAGACCCCAAAATCACAGGCAACATAGGAGAAAATAAAATAAACAAATGTGATTATATCAAACTAAAAAGCTTCTGCACAGCAAAAGAAACAATTAACAGAGTGAAAAGACAACCTAAAGAATGGGAAAAAATATTTGCAAACTATGCATCTGACAAGGGATTTATATCCAGAATATACAAGGAATTCAAATAATTTAACAGTAAAATAACAATTAACCCAATTTTAAAATAGGCAAATGAGCAGAATAGGCATTTCTCAAAGGAAGATATGCATATGGCCAACAGACACATGAAAAAATGCTCAACATCACTCAGCATCAGGGAAATGCAAATCAAAACCACATTTAGATATCATCTCACCCCAGCTAGACTGGCTATTGTCAAAAGCCAGAGTATAAGAAATGCTAGCAAGGATGCAAAGAAAGGGGAACCCTCCTACACTGTTGGTGGGACTGTAAATTGGTGCAGCCATTATGGAAAACGGTGTGGAAATTCCTCAAACAACTATAGATAGAACAGCCATATGATCCAGCAATCCCTCTTCTGGGTATATATCCAAAGGAATGGAAATCA
>NW_007863747.1:0-611 GCF_000696425.1 Galeopterus variegatus
AGTATTTTCAGATCACGCCCCATGCTACGAACACAGACAAATACCAGCTAATTGAATTTTATGGTCCAGTTGAATGGGACATGTTTGTACAGTCACGGTAATTTAGATTCAAAATCCTCAAAACAAATAATCTGAAGAATAGTTCCTCATAGGCACTGCTGTGATACAATAGAAAGGCTAAAGGCGGATTTAAAAATCACTTAAAAAGAAAGGGGAAAATAAACATTAAATCTCAATTCAAATAATAAGAGCCATATAAAGTAAATATTATTTTTCCCTTTATTGAGTCCCCATATGTTTATTTCTTTGACATGACAATTCTATTTCAATAAAATATATAAAATGAGAGGTACAGATTTATGTACAAGATTTATGTTTACTGTTTGGAATGTATACCATTTAGAAAACTTAAATGTCCCAACAGTAGAGAAATAGTGTGTCTCCGTTTTCCATTGAATATACCACAAAAACAACATGTTTGAAGCAGTTAATGACAAGGAAAATACCTACAGGGATATATAAACCTACACCTCTTTATTCAGGTTAAATGCAGGAAATAAACTGTATATTCAATATAATCCCAATATTTATTCATTCATTCATTCATTCAT
>NW_007863748.1:0-611 GCF_000696425.1 Galeopterus variegatus
GGAGGCCAGGACAGTGGTGGCTTGAAGGGGAGGATAGTAGAGGACATGGAGCAGAGGTGTAAAGCTGGGGCTTACGACCCCTCGAGCCTGTTGCACAGATTGGGTCACAAACCCTCCACATGCAGGTCTGTGAGCTAGGTAATAGAAAAAAAAGGTTCTGGGAGCCGTGGGTATTGAGAAATGAATGGGTTTTATTCGGATCTAGGAGCAACTGTCCTAGCGGCATCTCTGAGAGTTCTGAGAAGCACTGTGGGTCAGAGCTGTTAGTCTTTTATACTTAAGTCCGCAACCCTGGACACCTGGGTGCCCATGCACAATTACATTAAGTAATGACAAGGAACACCTGAGGATATTTACAGCAAATGCTCAGCAAGATTCTGAACATCCGAGGGGCCCTGACATTTTCCTATTTTTCCCAACAAGAGGATTTTGGGGGTAGAATATCAGGACTGGGTGATACAGCAAGTGTGGGGACTGAGGGAGGCAGATGGCTAGAATGAATCTCAGGTTTCTGGGTGGATGGAAGTGCTATTTTTTTTTTTTTTCGCGCCCGGCAATGGATCGCAACCCTCGGTGTTGCACCCGCACCTCGCTCAGCCAGTGAGCGGGAA
>NW_007863749.1:0-611 GCF_000696425.1 Galeopterus variegatus
AGCAATTAGTTTGAGACACAACAGACAACATATGCCACAGCCCCTCAGAGAAAAAAAAAAAAAGACCTTATATATCAGTCCTGAAAAATGAGCAAGTCTAAGAAAAATGTCTGTCTTGTTGTCTTTCTCTTACTTTCTCTTTCTCAACAATCAATAGCAGTATCTCCCCATTCATCTGGAAGAATGTCATCTACAAATATGAGTCATTTGATTACCTTACAGAAATATGCTGTCAGTTTTTTGTATTAAGTAAAATTTATTCCTGAAAATAAAAATAAAAATAAATATATACTTTTTTTAATTTTAAAATGAGTGAAAGAAAATGCATTTTTCCTTCCTCACACAAATTTTTCTTACCTGCTGCTGCACAGGACCTGGCCTATGTGCTGTGCTGCTGTTACCAGGTGGCAGTTCCAGGTTCTTGGTCAATCCATGAAAGAAAAATCTTTCACAGGCAGGACTGGGGACTGATTGGTTGAACGGAAAAAACCCACAGAACATAATAGGGCTTTATTATAAACAAAAGTCTGTGCCAAAGAATTGTGTAGGAATCTCCACCAGACAGAAATGCACACACCCCTGGATTTTTAGGCAGAGAGTTTATATGCTGT
>NW_007863750.1:0-611 GCF_000696425.1 Galeopterus variegatus
AATTTATTTGAGAAATTATATTTTCCATGCCCACATTCTACAGATTCACTTATTCAAACATCACATTTTTCAGTGATATTGATACCTTGTTATCACAGGAGCAATATTTTTTAATTTTTTATACTGATTTCCTGGGCACATCACCCTTACTTCTATCCACATTGTTTGAGATACTTATATCTGTGCATGATACTATCACTAGAAATTTTATCCTGACTCATCCTTTGCCTAACATTAGGGATATTAGTGGTTTTTTGTTTTTGTTTTGTTTTTTGGTGTCAGGCATAAGTTTGTGATTTTCACTGTATTGTATTGTTCTTCATAGTGCTCTGTGAATGCTTATTTATGAAGACATTGATTACTTACAAACAATACTTACAATACTGAGAACAAACCCAGAAATACTAACTCTGTGTTAAATTTGTATCTTTCATTACTGAATCATAGTCATTTGTGTATGAATAATGTCTTGGTGGCTGAATACAAGAGAGTTCACTTCACTTTCACATAGAGTTCATTGCAGATCCAGGTGGCTCCGCAGAATAACAGCGTCTACCTAGAAACTGTGACCCAGGGTGACAGGCACTGTCATGTATAGGTGCACCATTTGG
>NW_007863751.1:0-611 GCF_000696425.1 Galeopterus variegatus
CTGAATTCATCACCTATGCAGTGGAGGCTGGAATCAGTACTGGTGAAATACTCTGATCTCCGCCATTCACTATAGTTTGAAGGTCAAAGTCGCTCCACATTAGTCATTTCTGTGACTCTCTAACCTGCATTTTCACCTATTTAAGCAGTGTCTTCTGGTGTTAATGTAAACATTGTGTATGCATGTGGTGTATACATCTTTACCTTAGGTAATACATATGGCCTTTCTAACTATTGAGGGTATTTATCTGATCTTTTGATGCTGTTCTTGGGAAAAAAGACCCAAGCATTAAGACATCCAATTAATGTCACAATTTGTCAAGCATGGAAGAGAAGATGAGGATGACCTTATGTCTTTATGTTAAGTGTGTTGGTTTAGAGTCTACTCGATTGCCCCATTTTTCCTAATAATAATAATCCTTCCATTTCCTGACACTCCATGGGGATTATTTCGGGGGTGGAATAAGGACAAAACTAGTATGGGATTGTGCAGGAAAATATACTTATTTTTCTCTTTCTCACTTTCCATATTTTGATCAGAATGCCTACCTATGGCCCAGTTTCTTTAATGTCTACTTAGGAATTACGGTTTTACTGAATTGATGTCTTAAA
>NW_007863752.1:0-611 GCF_000696425.1 Galeopterus variegatus
GCTTTTGTTGCTCATGCTTTTGGTGTCATATCCAAAAAATCATTGTCAAGACCAATGTCCCGGTGCTTTTTCCCTATGTTTTCTTTTAGGAATTTTAAAGTTTACGTCTTTCATTTAAGACTTGAATCCGTTTCAAATTGATTTTTCTGTATGACGTGAGATAAAGGTCTAATTTCATTCTCTCGCATGGAGATATTGAGTTTTCCCAATACCATTTATTGAAGAGACTTGTCATTCCCCACCGTGCATTCTTGGTGTCCTTGTCAAAGATTAGTTGCCATAAATGTATGGGTTTATTTCTGGGCTCTCTATTTTGTTTCACTGTGTCTGTTTTATGCTATTACAATTTGTTTTATTTACTGTAGCTTTATAATATAGTTTGAAATTAGGGCTGCTGGTGTTTCAGGATCTGCAGCCAAACCCATAGCCAGTGAATTTGCCACCAGGGCATGGGCCTGTGTCCTCAAACAGCCTTCCTCATTGTTAGGCTCCGCCAGGTTTTTCAACCTTCTACTTGGATCCCAAAGCTCCCTCAAAGACACTAGCCCATGGGTGGCTGCCAAGTTATTGTTGCTGTTGGGGGATACAAGTAGGGGACTTCCTATTCCATC
>NW_007863753.1:0-611 GCF_000696425.1 Galeopterus variegatus
CAGCTCCTGTTTGGTTCAGAAATCCCGGGCTGTATGCATAGAACTCCTTGAATGGTGAAATGGTTTGGGCTCCAATTAATAGATCAGGATGGAGGGAAGGGTGGGGATGAGCAGGTGGCTTAGAACATCTGGGGCAGAGATCCTCTATTATGGAAAAAAAAAATAGATCTGGTTGGGATTTGAGTATTAATTCCTCACCAAATGTGTCCAAGAGCTGTGCAAGTCTCACGCCCTCTATAAATCGAGAGGCAACACAGTCACCCTGTCAATGATCCCAAGCAGAATCCACTTCCCTCCAGGGCCCCGGGAAGGCTTCTGGGGTTCTCTAAGATGCATTAGCAGAACTAAAGGCCAGAAATGTTAATGCCTGCCCCTGAATCGTCCACTCGTACGCAGTCCACTGTCATGCACAGCAAATCACTCCCTCAAGAATTAGGGTTGCCATGTATATAAGATGCGGGATGCACAGTTCAATTTGAATTTCAGATAAACAATTTTTTGTGTGTGTGTGTGTGTAAGTATGGCCAAAATATTGCCTGTGTGTGTGTGTGTGTAAGTATGGCCAAAATATTGCCTCCTGGGTCTCCTGTACTTTTATTTGCTACATCTGG
>NW_007863754.1:0-611 GCF_000696425.1 Galeopterus variegatus
AAAAAAAAAATTATATTTCTACCCCATCACGCCTACTTCCTTTCATTCTGGCTTAATCCTTCCTTGAAGTATTTAATTTTCAGAGAATCTCTCTGTTGACCTGCAGGCTACATGAGATTAGTGCCTCATACACAATATACACGCAATTAATGTTTGTACATTAATGATTGTCAAGAAGCTAGCTCTTAACCAAAAGATAAAAAACAAAAACCAGAGCTGACTGGAAAAAAACAAAACAACTACCCAGAAGATCTGTCACAGCATTTATCCCAAATGAGGTTGGTAGAGATGAAGAAGCTAAACTTTCAGTTTAACATATAGGTTTTGATGTTGTACCTGAGAGGCTCAAATACGAGACAGAGATGCTGTTTGTGATAAAAGTGTCTGAAGAGTCGCAGACAATGAAATTTGTCATCAGGATCAGCATCATTAAGTTTTTTCAAGAACTCTAGTTCTTTTAAACCAGTCTTTTGCCTGAAATTAAAAAGAAAATTTGGTCAAAATTGAATATATACAAAATTTAAGAGAACTAAATAATATATATTTGCTACTATCAGTCTGATGTATCAAACGTGATGTGTGTTAAGCAGTTTGTATTTTTTTTAAGTACT
>NW_007863755.1:0-611 GCF_000696425.1 Galeopterus variegatus
GTCCTTCTTTGTGATCTTTACTTCTAAATGTTAGTGTTCCCAAGGCTCCATCTTCTGACCTATTCTATTCACATCTCTAACTACACTCACTCTTTAGGTAATTTCCACCTGTCTTGTGACCATAAGTACCATTCCTTGTACAGATAATTCCTGGGTTTATATCTTCGACCTTGATATATCACTTTAACTTAAGAGCCAACACTTCACTAGGTTATTTAATAGTCATTTCAAACTTTACATGTCTAAAAAATAAGTCTTGATTTGGGTCCACGTCTAATAAAAACCCTGTCATCCTGAAATCCCCGTGTGAGAAAATGACAACTCCATATGTAAGACTCAGGCTAAAATATTTGGAGTCATCTTTGATTTTTTTTCTCTCTCTCCTTTTTAAACCTCACTTTAAATCCATTTGCATATTCTATTGGCTCTACCTTCAAAGTACATCCAGAGTCCAATGATCTCTCACCATCACCTTTCACCTTGATTATTGCATTAGTATTCTTAGTGGTTCTTTGCAACTTATCATCCCCCTTCAGTATATTATCAATATAGCAGAGCTAGGCTAATTCTTAAAAAAAAAAAAAGTACGAGAGAGAGAGAGAGAGAGAGAG
>NW_007863756.1:0-611 GCF_000696425.1 Galeopterus variegatus
AATTTGTAGATTTAGTGACAATAAATGGTACTATGTGCTTTTTGGATAGCATTTTTTTTTTGGCACAAACTTTCTTTCTTTATTTGACTCTAATTTATCCAGGTAGTGTTTCTGAAATTTTCTGTTTAATGTCAATCTTGTGAAGTAAATCAGGCACAGAAAGACAAATACCACATGATCTCACTCATATGTGGAATGTAAAAAAAAATAATAATAATAATAATAATGTGGTTTTCATAGAAGTAGAGAGTAGAATAATGGTTATCAGAGCCTGGGAAGGGAGGGCAGTGAAGTTAAGAGAAGGGGTGGACTAACTCGTACAAAACTATGCTGTCTACCCTAAATGAATCTTTGTGCAGTATATGCATGTATTGAAACAATACACTATACCCCACAAAAACAAATATAGATAAAACTGAAAAAAAAAAAAAAGTCAATCTTGAATGGTACGCTCAGAAGCTCTCACAGGATGTGAGTAAAGAAATAAAATGGGTCTTAGATAAGAAAGTTTTGCGTGTTTTTATAGTAAACTAGTTTGTCTAAAGTTCCAAAAACACACTACTTTCTACTTTCCACTGACTCACAAGGCTGTCACACTATTTTTGTTACTG
>NW_007863757.1:0-611 GCF_000696425.1 Galeopterus variegatus
CAACTAAAGAGGGAGTTAGTGTCTCCAAGAACTGGGAAGAACAGGGATAGACCTGCCTCAGGCATGGCTGGATCAAGGGTCTCGAATTAGATCACTGGATCCTCTTTATTATTAATATCTCTATATCACACTTCCTTCCATATGTGATGGGAAGTTGGGAGTGGATCCTCCTCTCCCTTTACTGCTGGGATTCTTCATGGGGCAGGCAAGAGAGAGGAGGCAAGGGTTGTAACCATCAGCAGCTCCAAGCTTGCATCACCTCAGGTGGAGCTCCACAGGGAAGAAAGAGCTGATCTCTCCCAGTAGCATACACCAAATCCCAGGCAAGGATTCTGACTGGCCTGAATTGGGTCACAGGCTCTTTCCCTAAGAATGACTGTTTGCAGAGATCAGATACTGTGATTGGTCTGGCTGGGCCTTTAACTGTCCCTAAATAGGAGAGGTAGGGTGGGGACTGTGATTAGTGACCCTGTCTGAATCTCATGGCCTGGGGTGTGCAGAAGGCTCAGTTTCGTAATTGAAGGGTAGGGGGTGGTGCTATACACAGGGGAGGAAGGGAAGACAAGGAGACAAAAACAGCATATGTCAATTACAGTAATGTTATTAATCCT
>NW_007863758.1:0-611 GCF_000696425.1 Galeopterus variegatus
TGCCTCACCATAACCTTCGATGTAAACTCATTATGGCAAAAACGATCTTTATTATCTGACTCCTGTGAATCTTCCTATTTTCATTTCCATTCACCCTCCATAGACTATGGGGTTCCAATCACCCTGAATCACTACTGCTCGTCTCAAGCTACCCTCCACTCACGTCCACGTCCCTCTCCCACACCCACCTCACCCCTCATTTATACTCTACTTTGAACATTGCTTCTTTTAAAGCATTGATGACATCAGTCTGGAAGGGTTTGTTCCTTTATCTTTGTCTGATTGGGATGTTTGAACCTTGAGGATTGAGGTCTTGTCTTACTCAACTTTGGATATCCACTGCTGAGCACAAATCTGGCATTTAGTAAGTATTCAGTTCATTCAGCCTCACATTCGTGCATTTAACAAATATTATTGGGCATCTACTGTGCCTAAGTCCTCTGAATACAAATGTAGATGTGACGTACAGAGTCCCTATCCTCATGGAGCTTTAGTCTCCTGGAGTGAGAAGATAATTAAGAAAGAATTTATAAACTGGGTGATAGGTAAATACATATTTAATTAGTAAATGAATGAATAAATGAAATTTCCACAAAAACAGACAGATATAA
>NW_007863759.1:0-611 GCF_000696425.1 Galeopterus variegatus
GCTGGCATACAGCTGCTCGTCCCTGGTGCTGCGTTTACAAGGCACAACTTGATGACCACACGACTGTAGTGTGCTAGCTCCCCTCATTCAGATCCTTCTGAGCATGGCATAATGAACTGGGCAAGCAATGGAAGGGCTAACAGAATGGCCTAGAAGTCTTGGCACCTTGGCTTTGAATCTCTTAGCCACATGAACTTGGGCTGAACTTCCTGGGCAAACCTTGGAGAGCTATGGGAGTATTAACAACTGTCCCCCCTTTTTTTTAGAATACTCTTCCCTCTCTCTTCACCTAGACATCTTTCCCATCCTTCAAGCCTCAGCTTAGAGGGCTTTCCCTAACCTCAATCCCTGAGGAGACCCACATGGTCACAGACCTGCCAAGTGCCTAGCAGGTCACAAGGCAACAGCAGATGTAAGTGGGCCACTAAGCATGGTTTTCAGCTCCAAGATGACTGATGGCTTAAAAAGAAAGAAAAGAAAACCCTTCATCACAGTACTGTTTATTCCTTTCCTACGCAGCCAGAAAGAGCATATAACCCCAATTAGTTACGCAATTGTTTGCTTAGAGTCTTCTCAGCTAAGTTCTGTGGGGGTAGGAACCACATTCATGA
>NW_007863760.1:0-611 GCF_000696425.1 Galeopterus variegatus
TTTAAGGAGTTTATATATTTTATATACTTTAAATTTTTATTGAGTTTTTATTGAGTTGCTTTACCAATGAATATGGATATAATGAAGAACCTCTGAAACCAGATGCTTTTTGTTTTCGAGTTTTAAAATTTTTTAACTATACAAAACCACCTTGTTTTATGGATGAGGACACAGAGAAATATAAAGAGACTTGTCTGTGGTCACAAAGCCAACTACAAGTAAAGTCAATACTCAAACTCCAGCGTCCTTACTTGGAGTCCAGTGCCCTTTGTACTACATTGCCCTGCCTTTCCTTGTGTGATCATATTTATCAGTGAAGACATATTCTAACCATTCTAGATATTGATAATTTCACATTTTAGCTGTTATAACAGAGAGCCTCAAAATAACCCTGTGTTAAGCGTGATATTTCTCTCTCATGTTAAAGTCTGGGTAAGCAATTGAGAGCTGGTACAGAGGCCCGGGCCTCCTCTGTCTGGGTGCCCCGCCCACCTCAGCACTTGGCATCATCTTTGGTCTAGGACAGCTAAATTAGCTTTTACCATCATCTTCACTTTCCAGTCAATAAGCATGTGGAGAGAGGTAAGAGGCTGGATCCTTTAAGAGGACAC
>NW_007863761.1:0-611 GCF_000696425.1 Galeopterus variegatus
TGTAATCCTTAACCAATTTCTCACTAGTCCTCCTCCCCCTCTTCCACTTTTAGTAACCATATTTCTGTTCTCTCCTTTTGGAAGCTCAGCATATTTTTGTGAGTTTTGGTTCTTTCTTTCTTTTCTTCTTTTTTCTTTTCTTTCTTATGTATTTATTTGGCTTTTGTTTTGGCTCCCACTTATGAGTGGGAACGTGCAGCATTTCTTTTTCTGTACCTGCCTTACTTACGTTGAGTGAAATATGCTAGCATTTTATTGAGGATCTTTGCATCTGTGTTCATTAAGGATATTGGTCTATAATTGAAAGATATAACAGCATACTTAAACAGAGGAAAGAATTAGTGAGCTCAAAGAATGAACATATGAAATTATCAAATCAGAGTAACAAAAAGAAAAAAAGAATTTAAAAAAATGAAATAGAAATACAGCAAATATGGGATTCACTCAAGCAAAATAACCTCTCCATAATTGACATACCCAAAGGAGAAGTAAGAGAAATAGATGCGTAAGCATATTCAAGGATATACTGGCTGAAAATTTCCCAAGTATATAGAAAGATGACTGCATCCAGGTACAGAAAGCTCAGAGGTCGCCAATCAAATTCAACCCAA
>NW_007863762.1:0-611 GCF_000696425.1 Galeopterus variegatus
ACCTCGCTCAGCCAGTGAGCAGCCAGTCTGTATGTGGGATCCGAACCCTCGGCGAGAGCGCCACCGCACTTCCCAAGCGGCGCACTGTAGCAGTGCGCCACCGGGCCGGCCCGAAGGGAATCACTTTATAATCCCCAGTAATTTTAATGTAAACAATCACTCCTCAATTATGTGTCTTCATGCTTAATTGTTGTGGGATTTTTTTTTTTAATTAGAAACAGGGCGTCCTAGATTCCAACAGATCTTTAAGTGAACATGCAGACTTGAGCTGTCCTTGCTCAGCCTTCGCTTGCTCCTCTTATCCCCACTGTGGTTTCCATCCAGATTTTGTAATTGGGAAAATGTCCTATTCCTAAGAAAATTGTTTTTCCTGTTCATAAAATGGGTAGGGCTATTCCTGTAGAGTCCACCTTCAGTGATTCCTTTCTCACCCACGCGGTGATGCCGCCTTCCACCCACAGCCGTGGTACCCTGCCATTCGCTTTTATACCTCCCAGGAGCTCCCAGCACTGGGCCAGCAGAGGAGTGAAGCTGACTGCTGGCCTTCTGTTTTCCCTGCTGGGTCACATAATCGGTCACAAGCCATCCTTAAAATAGTGAGCCATAAAAAA
>NW_007863763.1:0-611 GCF_000696425.1 Galeopterus variegatus
AGTTCCCACACTGGGATTTGGGGGGCTGGGCAGAGACAGGAAAGGCCAACTGAGAAAAAAAACTATTACAAGACAGGGCAATAATACAGGTCATGGTGCCACACAGGGAAGGCTGTGCAAAGGGTAGAAGAACATGAGTGGAATTTACCATGAGGAAGAGAAGGCCAAAGGCACTTCAGGCAGAGGCTGGAGTACAGCAGAGCAGAGAAGGACAGACTGGAGTGAGCCTGGGGAGTCTGACAGGAATCAGCAGCTTGAGAATGTTAAGGCAAGATGAGGTTGAGAAGATTTATAGACTTAAGCCATATTGAGAATGTGGAGAAAAGGAAACCCTCCTACATTGGTGGGAATGCAAATTGGTATAGCCTTTATGGAAAACAGTATGGAGGTTCCTCAGAGAACTAAAAGGAGATTTACCTTATGACCCATGTATCCCACTACTAGGTATGTACCCAAAGGAAATGAAATCAGTGTATCAAAAAGACACTGCAGGGCCGGCCCGGTGGCGCACTGCTATAGTGCGCCGCTTGGGAAGCGTGGCGGCGCTCCAGCCGAGGGTTCGGATCCCGCATACAGACCGGCCGCTCACTGGCTGAGCGAGGGGCGGGAGC
>NW_007863764.1:0-611 GCF_000696425.1 Galeopterus variegatus
AAAAAAAATGATAATAAAGGTAATGTGCATGTGAATTCAGATATTTCATAGTGGCAATCAACATTAGCAGAATTTTTGTACTACCTGAATGAGATCTACCATATTATATAATCTGAGGTTGGTTCTACTTTTAAGAGGAACAAAATACTTGTTTGACCAAGCATATTATACATTTAAGACAGTGTCAGATGTTATAATTGGAAATTTACTTTGGACAATATAAAATGTTGGCTACATATGTATGCAAGTCATTCTGCATCAGAAGTGTGAGCAGAAATACATGTGGAGAGAATTATAGTAGAAACCAAGAAGTCCCCATTTCAATAAATACAATTGAAAAGTCACAGCTTGGATGGTCCAGACCCTCGTATTAGCAATAGTATTAATCCCAGGATAAATCAATACCATATAAAAACTGCTCAAATAGGAAGGACAATGACAAATAATAATACTTGAAGCAATTAAAATGCTGTCTGCGTTGCACTTCTGAAGGACAGTATTAGGGTTTTATGTCCTAGATTTTTAATTACTGATAATAAATACAGTATCACTGGCTGGTCCTACAGTGTGCCAGGCTTTCAACTTTACATACCATAACTAATTTTTCCCTT
>NW_007863765.1:0-611 GCF_000696425.1 Galeopterus variegatus
TTTTTTTTTATTGTAAGTAGGAGAGAAAATGAGGTTCATAATATGTATGCTATTTAAAAAATAGAGATTTTGAATAAAAAAATATGTGATACTCTCAAAATGCAAGCCATGAAAGGTATATACACCATGGAATACTACTCAGCAATAAAAAATAAATGGATTATCTATACAAGCAACAACATAGATGAAACTCAGATGCATTCCATTAATGTCAGATTCAATACACGCCATATGATTTCCCTTAATGACATTCCGGAAAAGGCAAAGCTAGTAGTGATGGAGAAGAAATCTGTGGTTAACAGGAGGTATGGATGGGGAGGGAGCTTGAATACAAACAGGCAGCACACAAGAATTTTTTGCAGTGATGGAACTATTCTGTACTCTAATGACATTAGTGGTTATATGACTCAATGCATTTGTCAAAACTCATATAACATATCAAAAATATGAATTTTATTGTCTGTAAACTTAAAAATATATTTTTAAAAGGAATAAATGTAATTCGTTGTTTAGTGAGGCTTAATCTTAACATTATTTTAAATTGTCGTAGACAGGTGGTTTCTCTTGAATTTTAGGGACTTCATTAATAAAATCCCAGGAGAACCTGTTTT
>NW_007863766.1:0-611 GCF_000696425.1 Galeopterus variegatus
TTTTTTTTTTTTTTTTGTCCTTTTTGAGACCAGCCGCACCGCGCTCAGCCAGTGAGCGCTGTGAGTGCACCGGTCATCCCTATATAGGATCCGAACCCGCGGCGGGAGCGCTGCTGTGCTCCCAGCGCCGCAGTCTTCCGAGTGCGCCACGGGCTTGGCCCTGAATTTATCATTTTCAATATAAATAGATATAGAGATAAATATAGTATAAGCACATATATACTCTAGCTCTGTCCACCAGTAGGGCTTGGGAACAGTGACAGCCTAGTGCCCAGATCTTTTTTTTTTTAATATACCATTATCCACTGTGAAGAATCAGGGCTCCTTGGAGAAATGGCTATTCCAAGAATGGAGCAAGAAGGTAATAAGGTGAGTCTTAGCATACCTTGTACCAGAAAACAAGAAAATACTCAGATGATGGGACATGTCAAAATGACACAGAAGCCTGCTTTCAGGGGCTCACTGGCTAAATCAGGGACAATGTGAACATCAGAATAAATGATAATAATGGATTGTAACTCATTATATTTTGAATAAAATAGAAGCTATGGGTCTAGGGCCGGCCCGGTGGCGCACTGGATAGTGCGCCGCTTGGGAAGCGCGGCGGCGCT
>NW_007863767.1:0-611 GCF_000696425.1 Galeopterus variegatus
TTGTGTAGATATACCACATTTTCCTTATCCACTCATCTGAGGATGGATATTTGGGCTGGTTTGAACTCGTGGCTATTGTAAATAGTGCTGCAGTAAACACGGGAGTACAGGTATCCCTTCAGCAAGATGATTTCCATTCCTCTGGGTATATTCCCAGCAGTGGAATAGCTGGGTCATATGGTTGATCTATTGATAATTGTTTGAGAAACCTCCATACCTTTTTCCATAAAGGCTGTACCATTTTGCAGTCCCACTAACAGTGTATGAGAGTTCCTTTTTCTCCACAATCTTTCCAGCACTTATTATTCTCAGTCTTTTGGATATTGGCCATCCTAACTGGAGTGAGATGGTATCTCAGTGTGGTTTTGATTTGCATTTTCCAAGTGCTAGGTGATGTTAAGCATTTTTTTCATGTGTCTGTTGGCCATTTTTATATCTTCCTTTGAGAAATGCCTATTCAGATCCTTTGCCCATTTTTAATTTGGGTTATTTGTTTTTTTTTGCTGTGGAGTTGTTTGCATTCCTTTCATATTCTGGATATTAATCCTTTGTCAGATGTATATTTTACAAATATTTCCTCCTACTCTGTTGGTTGTCTTTTCACTCTGTTG
>NW_007863768.1:0-611 GCF_000696425.1 Galeopterus variegatus
CATCTAAGAGAGAAATGTGCTCAATTAGGATTATATGCTCGTAGAATGATATCGATATTTGTCAGTACTTATCTGTGTGAAGAAAATATTTTCAAAGATGAAATATAAAAATCTCATTACAGATCAGAACATTTGCAATCGATTTTGATGATTAAGTCACGAACTTTAAATCCCAATTAAGTCAAATTTTATCCCCCTCCAAATAATTCAACTCTTATTAGTAGACCCGTATTATGTATAATTATACTCAGTTATTATATTTTGAATTCCATTAGTAAAAAACACATGGAAATTTTCCTTCTTTTGTTACATAAGCACCTACCTGCAAATTTCACTATCCAGCCCCTTACAGAAAAGCTTTGCTGACCCCTGATCTAAATCAGTGGTTTCTGAAACTGTTGTTCATCAATATCTTCTGTATTAAAAAAAAAAAAAACAACCTACATAAGTGGTTCACCTTTAATTTTTAGTTGCACAGGTGATTCTGATATCCAGCTTGGCTTTGGCACCTTTGGGCTATAGTTACTCCATCCCTGATCCCATTTGCCAGGAATCATCTACCACTGGAACTACCATTATCCTAACTTCCAATAGAAAGAAACTGAGCAGAG
>NW_007863769.1:0-611 GCF_000696425.1 Galeopterus variegatus
AATTACACTTAAGAAATATTTAATTTACGTGATGAACATAATTTTTCCATTGGGACTCTTCCTTCTGTAGGCTATATATTGGTCTGCTTTTAAAATGTCACATTATCTTCACAAAAAGTAGTGGCTGCGCTTTCACAGAAGCCATTTTTCATAGTTAAATTTCTCAGTTACTCCACAGTGTTTCTCCTCAAGTGCCGAAAGAAATGAGAATATATTTTTGTTTTAGCTTCCTTATTAAAAGCTTCATTTTATTGGGCAAATAAGATTGTGTTAAATCCTTGGGTCAGTAAAAATGGTCTCTGTGGGTCTCCAATACTCAATCCAAAATATTGGTTAACATGAGCTCATGCATTGTGATAGAGCACTTGTCTTAATTGCTACAAGGTCTGAGAGGTCATTCTTTTTGTTGAAAAGCTAGTGTTTCTCAGATTATTCAAAAAATAATTTATACAAAATGCATCCAGAACTATGTCAAAATGGCAAAAATAATGCAGTTTAAATTCCTCGTGCTACCAAATAGATTAGACTGGTATGTTAAATATCTTTTTTTATACTTGTTTTATAGAGAAGGGAGTCCTAAAAATCATTTTAAAATACCTCAAAGGAAAAAA
>NW_007863770.1:0-611 GCF_000696425.1 Galeopterus variegatus
GAAAAAAGAGAGAGAGAAAAGAAAAGGAAAAAAAGAATGGAGAAAATGAAAGGGAAGAAATTATTAATGACATAATACAAATAAACCTTCTAGGAGTAAAGAACATAAATTTCTAAACTGAAAAAACTAATAGATTTTACATTAAAATTAATGAAAAGATATCCACATCAATAATCATTGTAAATTTTTAGAATACCAAGAATAAAGAGAAGAAAGATTGGTAGAGGAACTTCACAAGGAAGGATCAGGTGATACCACCTGACAGCCAGACACTACTATGTGCTCATGATGTGACACAATAGGAAATACACAGTACCATCTACAAAGTATTGTTTAACAACTGTACTATTATAATTTAATGAAGCCTAAGTCTAAATACTAATGTTTTTTATTCTGGTTGTTCTATTTTTCAGTACTAAAATTTCATTCAGTTCTTCTTTATATTTTCTATTTATTTTCTGATATGTTCTGGTTTTTTCTTTTTTTTCCAAGTGTTTTCATAATTGCTCACTGAAACACTTTTATCATGGCTGCTTTAAATTTCTTGTCAGATAATTCCAACATTTGTATCATCTCGGTGTTGGTGTCTGGTGTCTCTTCTCATTCAAGTC
>NW_007863771.1:0-611 GCF_000696425.1 Galeopterus variegatus
TCTGCTTTCTCCAGCCCTTTTCTGTCTATAAAACCAACCTCCTCTGTTCGGCTCATCGGAATACTCACTCAATTTTATTAAATGAAGTGTTGCCTGATTCTAGATTTGCAAATAAAACCCCATAAAGATGTTTAAATTTGTTGTAGTTTCGTCTTTTCACAAGTTCAAGTGGAACTCTCAAAACCAAGTGCTGTCAGCCCAGGATCCTACAAACTCAACTCATGGGAGATGATAAACACTGACACCTCTTCTTTCTCTCCACCAGAATACAGCTTACAAGGAGGTGCTCCTCCCTAAACTCATCTCCCACCCTAACAGCAGTACGGAGGGAGGCAGGAGCTAACGTCCGCTACGCAGCCACTATGTGCAGAACGCGGACCTCACCAGGCATCTCCTATTAACAGAACACAGGGTGCCCTAAACTCCAAACCCTTGCGGTCTTCTCTGCCTGTCACTTCATCCACTTGGCATCAGGAAAACACTGGTCATCAGGAAACAGGAGTTACTGAGAATTTCAGCTTCTCCAGAAGCAACTAATTCTGTAATTACGTTTTCAAAAATATAGTGTAGTTCAAAGGACTTTGTTGAAGGCTGTATTTCTAAAATGCTAA
>NW_007863772.1:0-611 GCF_000696425.1 Galeopterus variegatus
GTGGTGTTCAGCCTGGAATACTCGCTTGTTAGTCCCCATGCTCTAAAGGCCTTTCCGACTAACTAGTCTAAGCTATTGCATTGTGACAGGGGGATTATAACATTTTTATCTATAGCAAGTCCTGAAATAACAAAGAATTGTCCTTTTTTCCATGTAGTATGCAGTAATTCTTCTGTTGTATAACACATGGTGGGGTTTGTGAAGCTTAGGTGGAAGGCTGAAGTATGCCTCATTGTTGTGTCTCAAAGATATGCCTCACAGTTGTGGCTCAAATTCTTAGCTGTGAGGGGGCATACCCCCTCAGGTCACAGTGAAGTTCTGTGCCACAAAGCAGCCAAAATATCAATGTGTATAATGCATTCAGCAGTCAGAACCATGGTAACTGGCATCCAAAATGGCCCAAAGGGCCCCAGCCACAAGCAGATAAGCACCATGGATCACCACATTTACTCCAAAACCTCCTGATACCATCAGTTTATATTTTTTCTTCTTTTCTTCATTTATCTTGACAGGAACATAGGGCCACTGGCCTCCAGTGGGGACCTGAGGACCTTGGACTTTTTCTTAACTGCACCAGTCAGCTTGAGACATTGGGTCTGCAATGTGCCTTT
>NW_007863773.1:0-611 GCF_000696425.1 Galeopterus variegatus
TGCAACCAGATTCTGAAGGTTCCTCTCTCCTGTTCACCCTAACAACACACACACACACACAACCCAAGTGTGCACACACACACGCACATATGCACCTCCTTTGTTCACACTTGACCTTTTGGTGCTCCCTCCTCCTTCTTCCCCACCACCTCCTTCTTGCCAGCCCTGGATTACCACACTTCCCATGGTGCAGCCCACCGGTTCTTGCTCCCAGCCCCCTGTCTCCCCACTACCCTGGGCTCCAGCAGAAGTGCAGCAGCCTGCCATCCTTGTGGATGGTGCACCATCCCTGTCAATCTCTGGCCATGCCTGGCAGTGGGGACTGCAATTCTCCTTGTTTACAATGCATTGTAATTGCAGACATAGGCTATGCTGTCACTTGTAATTTTATCTTGTCCTGTTCTCCCCACACACTCCCTTGCCTAGGTGTCAAGCAGTTGCCCTTGTGAGAGGTGCTATTGGCAGGATATGTGCTCCAACATCCAGCAAAAAGCAAGCTATTATTTATTTTTCATTCTTTCCCTCCCTTCTAAAGAGAAAAAATAGGCAAGGGGCAGACCTGCCCCTCATGCAGCCCCCCACCCAGCTCTGTGCCTCCAGTTCCTAGAACC
>NW_007863774.1:0-611 GCF_000696425.1 Galeopterus variegatus
ATAATAGCCCCCAAATGATGTCTATGTCCTAATCCCTGGAAACTGTGATTGTTATATGGTCTAAAAAAAAAAAATAGATAAATCTTTGAAGATGTAAAGTAAGGATTTTGAAGATGTAAGTCAGGGATTTTGAGATGAAATTATCCTGCATTATC
The DNA here is from genome assembly GCF_000696425.1 of Galeopterus variegatus. Classification (NCBI taxonomy): domain Eukaryota; kingdom Metazoa; phylum Chordata; class Mammalia; order Dermoptera; family Cynocephalidae; genus Galeopterus; species Galeopterus variegatus. The sequence continues at coordinate 156 of NW_007863774.1, forward strand.
CAGCGGGCCCTACATGCAATCACTTGTATAATTATAACAGGAGGCAAAGGGAGATTTGACATAAACAGAGGAGAAGGGGGCCATGTGACCATGGAGCAGAGACTGGAGTGGTGCAGCCACAGTCCAGCTACCAGAGAATGCCACCAGTTACCAGAGACGGGAGGAGGCAAGGAAGGGTTCTCCCACCGACTGTCTTGCGACAGCCCTGCCAACACTTCGATTTCAGCCCAGTGATACTGATTTCAGACCATGGGCCTCCAGAACTACAACGGAATACATTTCTTTTGTTTTAAGCCACTCAGTGTGGTAATTTTTGCTGCCACAGAAAACAAATAAAGTAAACTACTCAGTAAGTGAAAAATAAAACAAAACAAACTACCCACAGCAAGAAAGATTAAGGCAGGACTTCAGAATACCAAGCATAAAAATAAGAGACTAAAAGCTTCTTTCAGAGAA
>NW_007863775.1:0-611 GCF_000696425.1 Galeopterus variegatus
AGGTTCTCTTCAAATGGGAAATCACCATGATTTCAGCCCACAGGGGTCACAGAGACTTCCAAAGCAATCATGCCCCTCCACTCAGTTCCACAACAAATATTTGTTGAGCATTTACAAGGTGTCAGACATGGCTCAGTCTGCTGTGAAATCAGAAGTGAGAAAGACAGTTCCTTGTGTCATCATATCATAAAAGTCTTATACAACTTTTCTTTCCAAGCTGTTGGAAAGATGGAGCCAAAAAGCAAAAGGAGGACAAGAGAGTATAAAAATATCGGCAAAACAGAGGAAAGATGGTGAAGTTGACAGCGTAGCTCAAGCACACAGAGACCCGATAATACTGATGTTAGTTCAAAGTTATCAACCGGAAGAGGATGACAGGTGGCCTCAGTTCTTCCAGCACCTTGGTTGGGGTGATCATATCATATATTTTTCTGATTATATTTTTTAAAAACCCTGGTGGCGATGACTAATATTTTGTTTACAGCAACAACACCATTTTCAAACCAAACTGTGTACTATCATCTCGTACTGATATTGCATTACATCATCTTAAATACTTTCAAAGTAGGCTACTCAGTTTTTCAGAAGTTACATAATGATCTTGATAAAAA
>NW_007863776.1:0-611 GCF_000696425.1 Galeopterus variegatus
GGTGTTGGCTGCTTTAGAAACATCTAGTTTTGACTTTTGTAGTAGCACCAGCATAGTTCTTTCTATTGTGACTTAGGTTTTTTATTTCTTACTTAGCTTTCATATAGTCATCTGTCATTTATCATTGTCAATGTTCTGGCCTCGAAGAACTCCACTATCTCTTATTATGATTTTTATTCTGCCATGGGTTTGGGACCAAGTATGTTAGAATTGTATGTTAACTAAGAGTGAACTGGTGTGTATCCAGATAGTTACAAGTATAAAATCGAGATTGTTGGCAAGTTGTGATTGATTCTTGGAAAGCTCAGTAGAATGTTTCTTGTTCTGTTTTTCAAGATTGTGTTCCAGAAGCTTAAGGCTGTTGGAAACTGAACTTCTGTGAAGATGGAATTGTTGTTTGACTGTCTTTGAAAATTGGTTAGGAAAAGAAACAAAACAAGAGAAGAAAATATTAGAGGTTATTGGTATTTTTTTAAAAACTAAGTCAAATGAGAGGCTGAGATCATCCAATTAGTAAGACTTTAATCACATATTTGTTTTTCTTTTCTTTTCTTTTTTTTTGTCTTTTTCCGTGTCCGGCAACGGATTGCAACCCTCAGTGTTGCCCCCGT
>NW_007863777.1:0-611 GCF_000696425.1 Galeopterus variegatus
TGCTACAAAGTGTGGTTCTTGCTTCCAACTTGGTACAAATTGAAACCATTAAGGAGTTTGCACAAGAGAACAGTCACAAATGGATATACTGAGATATTCAAATGTATTAAAGAAGAAACCTGAGAAATAATCTCACTCACCTCCTGGCTTTATCAACTGGTGAAGGGAGAGATTCTCCATGGAGGTTTACGCCACCTCAGAGTCCAAGTGCAGAGGTCTTTCTGCCTGCAGTCCAGGGTCATGGCCACAGGGTGGAGGGTCCAGCCCTGTCTGCACTGGGGCTGTGGTCTAGGGCCTCCATCTCTGGGTCTGACTCACCCCTCCACACCCCAGCTGCCCCTTTGCTATCCCCGGGGCCCCACAGAGAACCCGGCCAAGTCAGACCAAGTGGCCCATTTCATAAATTCAGACCCATCTTCTCTATCCAATTTCCTCACACCTGGTTTTATTACCTTTTGTGATTGATAAGTGGTTCCCTTAAAAAGGGAAAGAAAATGTTAACCTTAGCAATTTATCCTTTTATCCCAAAGCTCTCTTTTGTGGAATGCCACGTAATTAGAAAGTGACGCAGAGGCCGCGCTGTGCAGCACAAATCAGACGCGTCTGCTACC